>NC_140812.1:2762500-2772500 GCF_050613455.1 Vespa mandarinia
ATAAAATTTTATTGTTTTTTATTTTATTGTAAAAGATAAAATTCAAATCGAATTATTTCGAAATTACACTTAGATACTGGATATGGTATATTTTTCAAAAGTAAATTATGTAGCGGTATGTCTTCCATCGCATTAAAATTAATAGTCGGAATAAAGAAGATAAATAGCAGCTGGGAACGCTAGTACTTACACTCGCGACTATGAATTCGAAACAGCCGACCCTGGATGCGATACACGGCCTAGGGGGGTAGTGAGTTAGAGTTTGATAGGGCCGGATTTGGGGGTGCACCGAGCACACCTTATCACGCCACTCTGCTGTTTTAGTTTTTGTCCAGTCTCTGCATATTCCAACTTTCTCTTTCCCTCTCTTCTCGTTCCCATTCCGTGTATTCCTCTCTTATTCCAGTTGCACTCTCGGTATCCGTTTCTCAATGTTCATATCATGATTTACAAAAATACGTATACCATACTTACGCATGCTCTCTTTTATCTTAACCTATTCAATCATTATTTTTAAGGACAATGATTCTTAGATCTTTTTTCTTATCTTTTTATTTACTTAAAAGTCAAATTATATGGTTTAGTTAGGTCTTAAAAAAAAAGAAAAGAAAACTTGAATATAGCGATTGAATAGGTTAAATGACTAAAAATTTTTGGTAAAAGTTATCTTCATGAACAATGGCAAAGTCAGCGGTCGATTTCTATAAAAGGAAAGACAGGAGAAGCAACAACTTGATTCGTGCTATGAATATCGTTTTCTCTTTCTCTCTCTTTCTCTCACGTACGCGATGACACTTCGTTTTTCAATTGGCTTTATAGCAGCAGCTTTGTCGCTTTTATCCGCGTTAAGCGCAAAAGTGGAAGCCGCACTGTCGTTCCTATTGTTCCGCAAAACCGTTCTCTATTTTCACCATCTCTGTACATACGTACGTACGTACATCCCTCTCTTCTATCCCCTTTTCTCGCGAAGCTCTGACGGCTGTTTATCTCTGCGTTTCATGTGAACCACTAACGACGATGAAGTCTACGACGAGTGTCAATGCCGTGAGATTCGCATTTACAATTCGATGAAACGCTTAAAACGAAGCAAGTAGATAGAAATATCGAAAAATAACTATAGAACGTTTGGTATTAATCTTATTGTTAGAATTTCGTGATTATTTTTTTTTTAAGTAAGAATGATAAAGAATTCTTTTTATATTGATATCGCTTGTTAATAAATCATTCGCATTTACAATATGACGAAATGTTTAAAGCGAAGCAAGTAGGTAGAAATATCGAAATACAACTGTAGAACGTTTAATATTAATCTTATTGTTAGAATTTTTTGACTTTTTTGTTTTAAGTAAGAATGATAAAGTTATCTGCTTATATTGCTCATTACGCTTAAAACGAAGCAAATAGGTTTGAAATATCGAAAAGCAACTATAGAACGTTTCATATTAATCTTATTGTTAAAATATCGTGATTTTTGTTTTGTTTTGAAGTAAGAATAATAAAGTTATCTTTTTATATCATTTGTTAATAAATCATTTGCATTTACATGATGAAATGCTTAAAACGAAAGAAGTAAGTATAAATATCGAAAAGCAACTATGAAACGTTTGGTATTAATCTTATTGTTAGAATGATAGTTATTTTTTTATATCGCTCGTTAATAAATTATACTTACTTGTCCGACGATTATCGTGATTAGAAGCGGGAATTCGTGTAACCAACGCGAAATCGTTGATACGAAAGAGAAAAAGAAAGATTGGTTGAAAGAAAGAGAGAGAAAGAGAGAGAGAGAGAGAAAGAGAGAGAGAGAGAGAGAGAGAGAGAGAGAGAGAGAAAGAGAGAGAGAGAGAGAGAGAGAGAGAGAGAGAGAGAGAGAAGGGCCGAGAGTGAGGGAGTGTGCAGGACGGTGGAAAAAGGTACGCTTTTCCGCACTATCTAGAGAACTATTTCTCCGGTGTCTGGAAAAGCATTGCTGCCACGATAACGACTATGCGAGAGGAGGACGGTGGAGAAAGGGCAAATTTATCGGATCGCGGCGATGGTAGAGGCGCAGCGTTTCTGTGGATGTACTTTTATACCTATACATACGTACATATTTCTTCGGTTTGTTTATTTCTCCTATATACGATAAATGAACGATTTCCTTTTCTATCTCTACACAACTATAATATAAAATAAAAGAAAACGATATAAAGACGATTGATATTGTGGTAAGTTCGTCGTCGTCATGATTTCGATAAACAAACCGTTGATAAACGTTATTATTATTATCTATTATTTATTATTAAATGGAAAACACGCGCAAGGTAAGAACGAAAGAAAGAAAGAAAGAAAGAAAGAAAGAATGAGAGTATAGTGTAGTAGAGAACGATAACATTGAATAGGTACGTACAAATAAGAATAAAGAAAGAAGGAAAGAAAGAAAGTACAAAGAGAAGGGATCGAAAGTAAGGGGGGTGAGTGGTGGTGGCGGTGGTGGTAGTCGTGTAGTACGATGCAGCTAGGTGCACCTATTCTAACGGAGGTGATAAGAGTGGTGAAATGGGCGACTGCAACCCGTAAATATCGAGAAGGGGTAGGACCCAACATCACCACCACCACCATCGTCACCATCATCACCACTACCACCTCTACTACCCTTACTATCGTGCCACCACCCACTCGAGCAGTTTATCGCAGTATCGGAAGTCGTGGACCGAAGTTACACCAATTGTTTTATGGCTTTGTGACCTTCCCTATCGTTACTACACGCACGAGCCTATTTTAAACTCTCTTTTTTCTTACGATCGTAAAAAACGTTCACCTTCCACGGTGAAAGCATTCACTTTAAAAGTCAATCGAATCGAATTGAATCGAATCGAATCAAATGGAATCGAATCGATCGTATCGTTCATTTGGATTCTAATTACGATAGAAATCATAATGTAAACGTAGCATTGTCCTTTTGTAAGTACGTTATATTTATATCTATCTTCCTAACACGGCAGGTGGCATAAACAAGAGGAACAATTATCGACGATTAATTTCTCATTTAATGAGACCGTATTCAATCTGACCTGATCTGATCTGACCCGATCTGATCTGATCCGATCCGATCCACAGGAAAGATCATCGCGGGTGTTCGCCTCTTTAGCGTTTATATATGCACTCTTTAACCACTTTATGCGTGCGTTATGTAGGTACAGTCTCTATTAAAAATCATTCATATAATTATATAGATTAATTTATCGGTATCGTTAATTAATACAATGTCATTTGAAGTATCTTCAAAATCGATAATGACATAATATTGATTTTAATTGAATTGCTATGGGCAATAATCGAAATGATTTCATCGTGAACCATTATCTAGATCGTGAAGATTTTTTTCAGAGATTGTACGCACACACATACACACGCACGTACGCGCGCGCACGCACATTTATATTTTGTATATAAGGACTAAGAAAATAACGGCCAGGTGCACGAGCAGGGACGTACTTCGCTCTGCAGGATAGCCTGATCGTCTGATTCAATTATCCAGATCGGTATCTTTTCTCTCTCTCTCTTTCTCTCTCTCTCTCTCTCTCTCTCTCTTTCTTTCTTTCTTTCTTTCTTTCTTTCTTTCTCATTCCTTTTCTCCCATCACTGAAGAGGCACACCTTAACTTGGAACACCTTGTAAAACCTGTCCGCCCTCTCGCGATGACGATGACGATCGCGATGATTAATGACGTCATTCGAAAGACTTTAATGTCCATTAAATGGCGATTCACGAAGCTGAAAAAGAAAACTATGAGACAGAAGAAATGCATTGATTCTAAATATTGTACGATCGAAATTGGAAAGTAGGATTCATTGATAGGAACTCTTAACTCTTTATATATCAAAGAGAAATGGATTTTGTTTTTTTGAACTATGCGTCACAATATGCCACGTGACTAAGTTCGATGCTATGCGAGCCAACAAGAAGGAAAAATTGTACAATATTCTCTCTCTCTCTCTCTTCTCTCTGTCTCTATCTCTCTCTCTCTTCTCTCTGTCTCTATCTCTCTCTCTCTCTCTATCTCATTCTTTTTCTCTTACTCTTTCTTTTTCTTTCTTTATTTTCACGCTCGATTCTTTGTCGTCACTTCTTAAGCTTATCTTTCCTTCGATATAGAAAGCATGACGTGGCTCTCTTTATATTACGATCAAGAGCAGTAGAACCCAGCTTGCGTACGTCATCGCGATACGATCGTCGAATTCACATTTTTTGCCATGGCTTTGACGATATTTTGAAAATAATTTGTAATGTTTAAAAAAAAAACAAAAAATTAATTTACTCCACTCCAAATTGATTCGATTAATAAATATCTTTTATTTATTTTTTTTCTTTTATTTTTCTCCTTTCTTTTCCTTTTTTTCTTGTCTTTTTCTTCTTTTTTTTTTCTATTTTTATCTTTCGATAAGCCGTATGAAGTAGTAGTAGGTAAACAGTGCAAAGAGTGGATAATTACTCGATTCTACGCGTAGGAGGTCGTATATCGATAATCATAGTCGATAGTAGTCGGAGACAGAAGAAATGGCAGACACGAATCGTCCATTACCCGCGTTCGAGAAAGTCTTGATTGATGCGAAAGCCATTGGGCTTGCTTCCTACTCTAGTCCGGTGCGAACGCTTTATTCGCAACATCGCACATATACATAACAACGATAGAGGATATATTCAACAGTGATGTGGCTGTGAAGCATGATCGTACTTGCGTACGTGCGTGCGTATATATACGACTACGTTCGTCGTGATAGAACTGCCGGATGCAACTGCGAGTTACGCACTTGCTTAATGGTGATCCTCCGTATTCGAGAATGTCGGACATTGGTCGACAAATGTCGTTCGTATTGATTTCCTTCTTTTTTTCAATTTTTTTCATCGTTCCGAAAAAATGTTAAAGAAATAGGAAAGAAAAGGAAAAAAAAAGAAGAGAAAGAGATATATACCATGTCTTGAGACGACGATCACAAAAGTCGCTTTATTTCTATATTGTAGATCGATGTAATTAAAAATAAACGACAAATCTTTCACTTTCACGCCCATTTTCTTTATCGAGATGTACAGACGTATAGAGAGAGAGAGAGAGAGAGAGAGAGAGAGAGAGAGAGAGAGAGAGAGAGAGAGAGAGAGAGAGAGAGAGAGAGAGAGAGTAGAGGGAGATGTATAATGGTAGTCGAAATTCTAGGAACAACGTCGTTTCGATCGACTGACTCGAGAATTGTCTTGGCGTGAGCGGATTTAAAAGAGACCCGTTTGATGAGAACCGCCTTGAGAAATGGTTAAAGAGAAATAAATAGTCGGAGATCGAGTGCCAATCAAGGGAGGCGCCTCGGCGACAGGAATGTAGCGATCACGAGCGTGGCGAGTCGCGAGAGGCATGACAAGCGTGTGCTAATTGCTTTCGCACCTTTATCCGCTCGTTTTACCTTGACTTCTATCATCGGTTCCTCGTTAGTCATTAGCTTTCCTCACCAGGAGAAAGAGACTAAGCGGATCTATTGAGAAAACAAACTTTGAGAAAATCTTTCTGGATTCATCTCGTTGGAGAGGATCGATGAAAATGTTGTAAGTATTATATGAATATAAAGATATATACAAGATTGTTTCGATGTGATCGATATCTTTATATAAGTAAGAAACAATTTTTTACATATTCTTTTATCTTGAAAGAAATAAAGTTCTACTATCGGTTTTTAATTAATCATTGGGTTTCTTTGTGAAAAGTGAAATAAAGAGCATCTAATGAGCAGTTAAGTTCGAGAAAATTTTTTCGAATTCATTTCGCTGCCGAGAATTTTTTGATAAATTCGATCGATCGATTCGACACGAATATAAATATGTCAATATAAATTCTTCACTTTTATATTGAACTATTTTTTTTACTAACAAATAACAATGATCGATACCATGGGAATTATTACGGACGGATATTCAATTTTGTTAATTTTATTTAAAATAATTTTAAGATTCTTTTTGAAACATTTTTAAGATTAAAAGTATATTTTTTAATAAAGGTAAAATATAATGTAGGTAAAAAGTATGCCAATGAATTATTCAGTATCTTTCATCTACAAAAAATTATGAAAGGTGTTAGATGAATATAAAGATTTATGCGATTTATGCGATCAAAGATTGTTTCGACGATCAATGTCTTTGTACAACTAAGTTGTTATTATACAATTTAATTGCTATTATACAATGTATTATACAAGTAATTTAATTATTCTTTTATCACGAAAGAAATTAAATTCTATTATCGGTTCTTCGTTAGTCATTGGTTTTTTTTTCGTAAAAAAAGAGAAAGACAATCTAGCGAAGAATTAACTACGAAAAAATTTTTCGGATTCATCTCCTTGGACTTTCTTTTTCGATAAATTCAATCGATTTATTCGAACGAATAGTAAAAGATGATTAAAATAAATTATTCATTTTTTAAATTCCCCATTTTTTTTGTTTACTAATAGATAAAAATGTTTACCCTTTATTAGACTAAAAATAATATAGCATTTTTGCCAGACAGTCACTACCAAAATTTATTAATTTTATGGTCTTAATAAAAAAAACTGTATAATTTTTATAATATATTTATTAATAATATAATGTTTAAAAATATTGCGTAGAAAAAGAAGAAATAAAGAAAAAATGGCGATTGGCAGTTTTATCGTTTGCTAGAATGATAAGAATTAACACGTTTAATGAATTCAGCAACAACGGATTAAAACATTTTCAAGATTCTTCTTGTGACATTTTTAAAAAGCATACTTTCTAATAAGTTTAAAGTCTAATGTAAAAAGTATTACGATGAATTCTTTTGTGTCTTTTATCTAAAAAAGATTAAGGAAGCTATTAGATAAATATATCTTATCGATTAACTAACGTTAATTGACGTCACTCGTTTTATCGATTGTTAACGCGTTATCCTAGTCTTCATTGTCTTTCCATGATCCAGCGATTACTTTTCAAAACATTGTTTTCAAGCATTGAACATTTTAAGAAAGAAAGAGAAAGATAGAGGGAGAGAGAGAGAATGAGAAGAGGGGAATGGTGAGGGTAACGAAAAGACTTAGGATGAGGAAAAGAGGAGGAGGGGGGTTGAAGTGGCACTAAGCAAAAGGGAGTAAAAAGGGGGTGGTTGGTCTTGTCGGTTCAGGGGATCTCCAACGATATCCCCGTGCATCTGGGAGACGGCTATGCATTTATGCATGTTTCGCGGGTATCGCATGCTTCTTGCCAATAACGCGCCATTCTACGTGCCGGTCGGGCTCGTGCGGAACCCGCTTGGACTCCGGCGAACCTCCATTTTCTGACTTCCACCAGAGGCCGGTTTTGTGTTTTAACCGAGGGAGTCACCTTTTTCTTCCGCTGATCTTTCGATCCAAGGTGATTGCGGTGAACGCCTGGCTGAAAACAAGTAGAGTTAATTTGAATAGAAAAATATAAGAAGGATTTCTTCTATCTAAATCTAATATGCGTTTAGGTTAATGTTAATTATTATATATAATAATAATAATAATAATAATAATAATAATAATAATAATAATAATAATAATAATAATAATAATAATAATAATAATAATAATAATAATAATAATAATAATAATAATAATAATAATAATAATAATAATAATAATAATAATAATAATAATAATAATAATAATAATAATAATAATAATAATAATAATAATAATAATAATAATAATAATAATAATAATAATAATAATAATAATAATAATAATAATAATAATAATAATAATAATAATAATAATAATAATAATAATAATAATAATAATAATAATAATAATAATAATAATAATAATAATAATAATAATAATAATAATAATAATAATAATAATAATAATAATAATAATAATAATAATAATAATAATAATAATAATAATAATAATAATAATAATAATAATAATAATAATAATAATAATAATAATAATAATAATAATAATAATAATAATAATAATAATAATAATAATAATAATAATAATAATAATAATAATAATAATAATAATAATAATAATAATAATAATAATAATAATAATAATAATAATAATAATAATAATAATAATAATAATAATAATAATAATAATAATAATAATAATAATAATAATAATAATAATAATAATAATAATAATAATAATAATAATAATAATAATAATAATAATAATAATAATAATAATAATAATAATAATAATAATAATAATAATAATAATAATAATAATAATAATAATAATAATAATAATAATAATAATAATAATAATAATAATAATAATAATAATAATAATAATAATAATAATAATAATAATAATAATAATAATAATAATAATAATAATAATAATAATAATAATAATAATAATAATAATAATAATAATAATAATAATAATAATAATAATAATAATAATAATAATAATAATAATAATAATAATAATAATAATAATAATAATAATAATAATAATAATAATAATAATAATAATAATAATAATAATAATAATAATAATAATAATAATAATAATAATAATAATAATAATAATAATAATAATAATAATAATAATAATAATAATAATAATAATAATAATAATAATAATAATAATAATAATAATAATAATAATAATAATAATAATAATAATAATAATAATAATAATAATAATAATAATAATAATAATAATAATAATAATAATAATAATAATAATAATAATAATAATAATAATAATAATAATAATAATAATAATAATAATAATAATAATAATAATAATAATAATAATAATAATAATAATAATAATAATAATAATAATAATAATAATAATAATAATAATAATAATAATAATAATAATAATAATAATAATAATAATAATAATAATAATAATAATAATAATAATAATAATAATAATAATAATAATAATAATAATAATAATAATAATAATAATAATAATAATAATAATAATAATAATAATAATAATAATAATAATAATAATAATAATAATAATAATAATAATAATAATAATAATAATAATAATAATAATAATAATAATAATAATAATAATAATAATAATAATAATAATAATAATAATAATAATAATAATAATAATAATAATAATAATAATAATAATAATAATAATAATAATAATAATAATAATAATAATAATAATAATAATAATAATAATAATAATAATAATAATAATAATAATAATAATAATAATAATAATAATAATAATAATAATAATAATAATAATAATAATAATAATAATAATAATAATAATAATAATAATAATAATAATAATAATAATAATAATAATAATAATAATAATAATAATAATAATAATAATAATAATAATAATAATAATAATAATAATAATAATAATAATAATAATAATAATAATAATAATAATAATAATAATAATAATAATAATAATAATAATAATAATAATAATAATAATAATAATAATAATAATAATAATAATAATAATAATAATAATAATAATAATAATAATAATAATAATAATAATAATAATAATAATAATAATAATAATAATAATAATAATAATAATAATAATAATAATAATAATAATAATAATAATAATAATAATAATAATAATAATAATAATAATAATAATAATAATAATAATAATAATAATAATAATAATAATAATAATAATAATAATAATAATAATAATAATAATAATAATAATAATAATAATAATAATAATAATAATAATAATAATAATAATAATAATAATAATAATAATAATAATAATAATAATAATAATAATAATAATAATAATAATAATAATAATAATAATAATAATAATAATAATAATAATAATAATAATAATAATAATAATAATAATAATAATAATAATAATAATAATAATAATAATAATAATAATAATAATAATAATAATAATAATAATAATAATAATAATAATAATAATAATAATAATAATAATAATAATAATAATAATAATAATAATAATAATAATAATAA
>NC_140812.1:2775000-2812500 GCF_050613455.1 Vespa mandarinia
GACATTGTATGGATATTAGAAGATTTCTCATATGATAATCCTTCGCGATGGTATGCCATACTGCGAAGGCACATACGGCCTCTTTGCACAAAAATCTTAATTCAAAGCGACGTCGTGACGGCACCCCCGACAATTACGATTCCGATTAACACGATAAAAGTCATAGTCCTTCTCCTAATTCTGTACCCCCATATTCCCGTTGCCTCCCCCTTCTCAAGAAAACGTCTCATAATAATCCACGAGAAAAATTTCTTTCTATGAAATTTTCCTTACTAACAGAAAAATGAAATTGATGTTGTTCTTTCTTAACACACACGCGCACATATATATGTATATATATATATATATATATCTTGTTATAGTCGTAAGATCTAATTTAATTATTTGTTGTCATTGATAATACTCGTACTTACTTGGACGATTCGAAATTTCTTTATTTCACTGATATACGCATTTTTAACGTTTCAACTTTCTCGTTGCGATAACAGATGGGCATTTCAAATATTCACGAATAATCGTTTACTGATAAGGGAGTACGTGCTCGCTGCTTATTCAATTAACACTTCCCGTCGTCCTCTCACCGTATTAATAATGATAGCAATGTTATAATTATCTGTTTCATGGATGTTAACGATGAAACGATGCTGCTCGCGGGTTTCTTTTTTTCTATTTTTACAAACTCGTTCTTCAATCTTTGATTATTATCTTAACTTTCGTCTTTTAACACTCTTATAACTCAATTTTTTTTTCGTGTTTCTCCTCCTCCAAAAAAAAGAAAAAGAGAAAGAGATCGTAATATAATTCGCAAATTATAATGTGTCTTCTATCGCATTATAATTTATAAAATTAACAATTAATTCATTATTGTGAAAATGAGATATTAAGAAAAATACGGGTGAATAAATGTATGTGTACGAACGTACGATTTAAAAGTTATATGACATTATAGAGAGAGAAAGAGAGAGAGAGGGGGCAAAAAGAGAGAGACTTTAGCATAAACAAAACGATTTATACGAAGTTAAAAACAAGTAACGAATGAAAAAGAAAGTATAGAAAACGTGTCATTTTGCAGAAGCTCTTATTTGCGATATTGTAATGTAAAGAATAAAGTGGAACCGGTGGTGTGAGAGACGCTACTACAATTCGCTTTTATTTCCATGAATGTCTCGATCGTCTCGTGGACTTGTGTACCACTCCCTGTAGGTACGTTGTAGTAGGCCTAGTAGTAGGTAGTACCTACTTTAGTCGTAAGTCGTAACAGTCGGTATAGCAGCTCAGAGACGAAGCAAACGGCGTCGCTTGATATCTGCTACATATCTAGCAACGTGTGCCATGCCTTATCTCCGCTGCCGTTCGAGCCGTATTCCGCGCGTCTCCATCTCTACCTTTCTCCTCCTTCTTCTTTCTCTTCTTCTTCCTCCTCTTCTTTCTCATCTTCTTCCTCTTCTTCTTATTCGAACGTATTTCTCCTTTACGAGGAGCACGCGCGCGCATACGAGATTTTCGAGGATCATTACTACTGCGAAACACAGTTATCTCTGCACTAGATTCTTTATCGAGATTTATCTTCACTATCGGAGATGATTTTTAAATATATCCTGAATGATCACAGTAATTTCTTGTGTCACGTTTAACCTTCGTCATTAAGATTTTTCATGTAAAATAGGTATGAGATTGTCCCAAATGCTTCTTTCGTTTTTAGACACTGCCAGATAATGCAGCTAGTGAAAGAAACTTTTGGAACAATATTTTCGTAAGTTTGTTTGGATTTTGTTGTAAATCTTGTTTTTTATTTTAAAGCTTTCTTTATTATCATGTTAAAAATTCAAGAACGACGGAAAGAAAAATCTGTTTTTACTGGACGTTATCTTTTTTTTTCTTCTTTTTTTTAAATTCGCTCCGTTCCTAGGACAGTGAACGATTTGATAGATATTCCTTCGAAGTTGGAATTAAACGGACTATGATCCATAGATCATACTAGATCGCGCAGGAGGTATACGTAGTCGCCTTCTCGTGGCCGGAACGATCCTACTGAATCCTGCTGCTGCTGCAGTCTGGGGTAATGACGTGCGAACAGATATCGGATCCCTTGCCGCTATCGTGTCCTTGCTCTTCTCTACTACATACCGACCCTCTTCCCACTCCTACTACTCCCTCTTCTACCTATCCCTCTTCTCTTCTTCCTCCTCCTCTTCATCCTCCTCTTCCTATCCCCCTCCTCTTCTTCTGAGTCCTGTTTTAACAGACTTTGCACGCATGGTTTCACATGCACGCACCAGGAGTCGATTACTCGGCCAACTTTCGAGTTTACCATGCATACCATCATTTTTTTTCTTTTTTATTCTTTTTCTTTTTTTTCATTTTTTTTCTTCTACGTCCTATGATTATCCATCATCGATAATAAATGCGAGATTCCATAGATTCCATAACTCTTCGTTATAGCATGGAAAACGTTTTTAAAAATGATTTTCAGATTTACTTTTGAATTTACTATGCACGTATCATTATTATTCTTTTTTTCTTGTTCTTTATACGTCGATTCGATAGAAAATGTGAGATTCGATAAATCTAACCAAGGACCTTCGTTATTTCATAGACAATTCGTTTGGAATAAGTTTTAATAAAATCACCTATTCGTTGAACATACATCATTAATTTTTCACATTTTCCTTTAAGAAACCTGAGATTCGATCATGGATCCCCGATATCCTATAGATCATCGTGTCCTAAACTTTTCTTATAACGGAACCACTTCATCAAACTCTGAAATTTTAACGGAACATCTTGGTTATTTTTTTAAATAGTTAAATGTTAATAATAAATAAGTTAAGCAATTAAATATAAGTTAAACAATTAAATATAAGTTAAGTAATTAAATATTAAATAAGTTAAGAAAATGAAGGAAACATTTATTTTCAAATTTTAATTATGTAAATCAAAATACACGATAACAATGACTTAATATTAATTTTCATAAATTAATCTTTATTGACAATAAACAAATTTAAAAAATAAAATATACGATTAATGAATTATTATCTATCATAAATTTTTTTACTATCTCACAATTATCAGACTTCAATATAAGAAACCTCGAGATTCGATAGATCCAATCATATATCTTTTTGGTATTGTTATAAAAAAGAGAATTTATTTAAAACGAATTTTGTCTGATGAAAACGAAAAACAAAGCAATGAGTACGGTTGAAAAGGGAGGTACAGAGGTAAAACAAAGATAGAAGTTGAGATAGTAGAAAAGGAAGAAGAAGAAGTAGAAGGAGAAGGAGAAGAAGTAGAGGGAGAAGGAGAAGGAGAAGGAGGTAGAGTAAAGGGATAGGGAAAGGGAAAGAGGAACGGGAATTCGCGATGATCGTGCCGATGTCTGTGGCCCGAGCAACGAGACCCCGGGCCGGTAACAATAATCGTCCCTCGTATCGGCCGTGCACGCCCGTTATCGCGGTTATCACTGCGTCCGGTCTCTATCGGCTATCTATGCAAATCGCAGCTAATTATATTTAATTAGATTCGACCAGGACGGTAGCGTCCGACGATTGCCGCATCTCGCTATCCGCCTCCACCTACAACAATAACAATAATAACAGCACCAGCAACAACATCAACAACAACAAACATGTTGCTCGACCTGTGTCTACATGCGTTAGTTCTAATTTTTTTTCCCTTTTTTCTTTTTTCTTTTTTGTTTTTTGTTTTTTTTGGAAAAAAGGAAATGATTTAAGAAGTTTTGTAATTTTTAAAAAAAGATAGATGCTATCGTAAAGTTATTAATTGATCGTTTAATCTCCTCGAAGAATCTATCAGATTTCTCATTCGTTGTCGAATATATGAATTTTAATTGTTCCCTTAACCGACAAGAAAATTATCTTACTTCCGTTTAATCGACGTTCCATATTATATTATATTTAACGTTAAGAGAATGATGATAAAAAAATTGACGACGTAGTTCACTTGAAATCAACTTAAAGAACTCTATCTGAGGCATCTCAAATGTTTCGCGTGCTCGATGCGATTTATTAGTCGAATAGTATGGAGATTTTAATTGGTCGACCATTAAATCGATTATGGACCGGTAACGAACGACGGATCAGGGGATGAACGGGATCTTGATTAAAATTTATTGTGATCAGCCGAGCTTCTCACTTTTTTCTTCTATTTCTTTTCTCCTTCTCTCTCTCTCTCTCTCTCTCTCTTTTTTATTCTCCCTTTTTTTTCGTTATCAATAATCGCTGCTATACGTAGTATATATGATTATCGAAGGGGGAAATAATTAAGTGAAATAATTTGGAAACTTCGTAAAGCTAATTTTTCTCTTATCTTGTACATCTGCTCCATTACGTAGCGTCAAAAGAAGAAACTGAGGATTCGATCTTGTTGCTTCTCTCTCTCTCTCTCTCTCTCTCTCTCTCTCTCTCTCTCCCTCTCTCTCTCTCTCTCTCTCTCTCTGTCTCTCTCTCTCTCTGTCTCTCTCTCTTTCCTTCTCTCTGTCTCTCTTTCCTTCTCTCTTTCTCTGTTGCTTCTTTCTTTCTCCTTCTCTTTTTCTCTTTCACTCTATGTGGTGGCGCTAATTAAAATTAGGGTAGACAAGAAGAGGATACGGTAATTTCGATCGCGTGTGTATATATATATACACAAGCGTAAACAGTGGTGTTCAACGGCGCGAGATGCAAAGGCTTATTAATGCTAACGATTCACTTCGATCCCAATTAAGTTTGTGCGTGTAAGCACGCTGTACACTGTTCGTTTTCTATGTTTCGTTCCATATAATCGAACTCGAAGAAGAGAGTGCCTTCGAGATATCGATACTATGCTCGTACATTTACGGAACATCGACTGGAAGGAACGTTTTTGACCTTATCTTTGGTTATTGGTATCGTGAATCCTATGAACAACACGTTTCACTCGTAATTCTGACATAGATACATATTTAAGTTTAACATTATTATTATTAAATAGATCATTCGTTTTTATTTCCTTTTTAAAAATGCATTACGTAGGTATATCGTAATCTTATTTACTATAATTATTGTCTTTTATAGTTTTTTTCTAAGATATAGATGCATTAAAATAGATATCTCTATGTTTTATTTTATTTAGTTTTATAACCAAAGAATATGAATCATTCGATAAGAGTTAGAAATCGATATTTGTAACTGTTTATCTAAATCACTTAAATAAATATAGATTTCGTTCCTATGTAAATCAGATTTATGATCACTTTCTTATAAAAAATAAAGTAATGTTAAAAGCAAGTAGATTCATTTTCAATAAATCATGATGACAATCAAAATGATTACGATCGGTTATCGAAGAATATATACGAATAACGATAACTATCAAACGATCTTTAACCCTTTATAAATCGATTTTGTTTCATATCGTACAAACTGATTATGTTATGTGGAATTTTTAATATAACTGTACAATATTAAATAAATATGAACATTAATCATTGGATGTGAAATAGAAATTGTTTTCATGGTTAAAAAAATGAAATAAAATATAATAAATAATACAACAAATTATATATAGCATAACAACATAATATGTACTATAACAAATAATATATATACATATATAGTGATTACGTGTGACGAAAGTTATATGATGTTCATTTGATTATGTTTACGAACAAATATATAGGTAATATGAAAGATATATTACTTATCTTGTACTAGTATAATTAGTACTTGTACTAGTATAATTATGGTACTGTATCCCACACTAATATTGTGTACGTATAATTATATTACTATATACTAGACTATTAATTATATTGTACCACAATACTATATAATTCTAATAATGTATTATACTTTAAAAAATATAATAAACTACAGGTATTGATTGACAACGAATTATGTCTTGATGAAATGTAATGTGGAAATGAAAAACAAAAAACAGGAAAAAATACAAATAATATAACTGCGCAAGAGTTCGAAGTCTTATGGCGTAATGGAGGAATTAACGAATGGAATATTCTGGGAAATATTGAGTTTCGGTAAAACAGAAGATACATCTCGGTGAGAGAACCCGCATCCCGCAAGATTTCTTTAAGTTCGATCGCGCGAGAACGCTAGCACGCACACGCGCCACCACGAACGCCTATCCGATACGTAAGAGTTGCATTAGTTATCTACGTGATGTGGAGGTGGTTCGAGGACGATAGGGGAGGAATGCAAGCGTTGCTTTATCGACGAAGCGTGGGTTTCGAAGTGCCGTCTTCTAGCACTGAGAATGCAGGTGCTTTATCTTCCTTCTAGAGACACCGGTAAGAAAAAGAACGATCCCAGGATTACTACTCCAAATAAACTTGTCCTATGATTCCCACACGATCGTGATTTAAGAAACGTCGAACTACTACAGAAACTACTGTTTGTTTCATAAATAACTAGTACGAAATTATTAATAAAATAATTTCTACAGATATCATTCAATTATTGTACATACATATTTAATACGAACATTAGATCAGATGTGCTTTTGATGTCTTTTTTTATCATATTTATAATTAGAATTTTTACGCAAAGTGAGATTCTACAGTATTATGTAGAGAGAGAGAGAGAGAGAGAGAGGGAGAGAGAGAGAGAGGGAGAGAGAGAGGGAGAGAGAGAGAGAGAGAGAAAGAGAGAGTGTCACTCATATTGTTCATTGATATTCAAATATTTCAATTTGCATGTCACATTGTATCTGTGTAATATCTACGAGTGACGTCTATATTTTATGTAATATCACGTCGTTCTTAACTATAAACATAGAATTTTTAATTAAACAGAAAAAAGTAGTATAATTTTGTTACAAAAATATTTTAAAGAGAAGTTGAAAGTTTTCGAAAATGTAATCGAGTTGTTCACGAAAGAAATTATTAACTTATTAATTGAATTCCCGATAAGTTTATTACTTATTTCTGTTTTATTATTATATATTATTTCTAGATATTTTTAATTATTTCATTACTTCACTATGCGATCAATATATAGATCGACATATCTTAACTCTCTATGGGCCGAATTTTTCATTTAAATCCAAAAAAAAAGGGGGGAATGAAAAATCAGCAATTATAAACCTATATATGCAAATGAAAAAAAAATTTTTTAATCTTTTTTTTTTATTTTATTTTTTATTTTTTTTTTTATTTTTCTTTTTTTTTTTTTTTTTTATTTCAGGTTGATGAGCCTAGCAACGGTCATAAATATTATATTGGTTGTCTTGACAACGTTATAGAATTAAGATTTATGCGCAATCTCATGAAAAAAGCTATAATTATTTGGTAAAATCTCGATAAATTAAAATGTGACCTGAAAGTTACACGGGCCCATAGAGGGTTAAATATCATAATTACATGTAGTAAAATTTTTAATCATAATCAAGTCATACATACATACATACATATATATATACATACATATAAACAGAATGTAGATGTTAAATGTATTTTAACATGAAGTAAAAGAGCGTTCATTGGTTCCGTAATTTGTCGAAATTAATTAATCCCCAATCGAGCGGTCAACATATTGTATTGCGTTTACTGCATTTTATCGCGCCTGCGGGGACAAGAGATTCTCTCTAACTTGTCTCTTTCCTTTGTGAGGAGAAAGACGTTCGAACGAAAGAAAAAGGGAATGAAAAAAGAAGCAGTAACGGTAGAAGGACAAAGATAGAATGAAAGAGAAAGAGAGAGAGAGAGAGAGAGAGAGAGAGAGAGAGAGAGAGAGAGAGAGAGAAGGTGGAACGGTGCGGACCTAACAAGGTAGACGACGCGCAGCCAATGGCACTAATGACGTTAATTAATTGCACCAAAGACGGCGACCATTCTGTACTTGCACGAGAGAACACGCGAAACCGTAAACAAGTTTTGTTAGGCTTCACGAGCGGCGATCATTTCATTAAGTCGGAAAACCTGCTTATCCTCTCTCTCCTTTCCTTTCCCTTTCTCCCTTTCTTATTTCAGACCTAATTTGCAGTTCTGTTTTTAAGCTTAATTAGTTATAAGTTGAAAGAAGCATTATCCTTTACAAGATCGATCGTCTATGTTATTTTCGTTATTTATGTCACTTCTTGTTCTTTTCTTTTCTCTCTCTCTCTCTCTCTCTCTCTCCCTCTCACTCTCTCTCTCTCTCTCTCTCTCTCTCTCTCTCTTTCTTTCTCTCTCTCTTTCTTTCTCTCTCTATTTCTCTCTCTCTCTCTCTCTCTCTTTTTCTCTTTTTTTTTATTTCCTTTTATAATCCGTAAAACTTTATGATGTATCTTTAAGTTTGTTTAATTGTTTATCAAAGTCAAATGTTATTATAGTATCTATCGATCTGACCATCATCTATTTATCTATCTATCAGTCATTCATACTGTTATTTGTTCTTTATTATTTTTATTATTGGGTATTGGATGTAGGAATCGATTTTAACTTTCGCCAGTTTATCTTGTATTACAAGCATTTTTTATCCTTTTAATACTAGATTTGTCAATTAATCAAAATAACTGGTTTCAATCGATCTTTACAAAAATTTTTACATTAAAATTTCAATGCACGTTTTATCAACAGACATTATGATTTTTTCTGTTGTATAAATGAGATCAATTTTATAAATTTCTTTTCTCCTCTTCTTCTGCTTCTTTTATTTTTATCTTCTCTTTATATATATCTATACGTTAATATACTGGAATAATATTGCGGTGGTTCTAGTTTTAATAAATGCTTTAATACGTAAATTAATAAACAATAAATTTATACCATATCGTATCTAACTCTTTATCTCTCATTATTATTCCTTCTTCGTTATTTTTATTATTATTAAGATATGAATCGATTTCAACTTACGCTGATTTATTATGTATTACAAGTTGTTCTTATACTTTACACACTCAAAGCTATCTTTATATTTTACACACCTACAGCATTTCTCAACCAACGGGAATTGCGTTAAATTAAAAAATTTTTAATAAGTCGCGAAATAGTATTCGCTATCTTTCTTTACGATGAGAAAAGTGATTAATTTTGCAAATGGTTTAAAAAAATTCTCTGTAAAATATTTTTGAAACTTCACAAGAATGTTGCAGGAATCGTTATATTTATTAAACTAATATAATGTAACTCCAATCTTTAATCAGATTTTGAAAAATTTTACATTATAAACTTTTGGGGGGTCAAGGTAACGTTAAAAAGAAATTTCTTGGATCGCACGGGTAAAAAAAGGTTGAGAAACTCTGGCTTAAACCATTAACAATATCTTTTGATCGATCGGGTCATTTTTGTTTTCTTTCTTACGTTCTTTTTTCTCTTTTCTTTTCTTTTCTTTTTTCATTTTTCTTTCGTAACGCTCGAACGCAACCATGTAACACGCAACTGATCGTTCTTCACTTTATCTCACGGGTACGACATCGTATAAGAAATTCAAAGTGTCAGCGCTTTAAAAAGCGAAGAAATTCGATTAGACGTCGCCGCGTATATCTTTGCCGAAGAACGAGAGATAAAAGGTCGGAGGTCGAGATTCGATAAGGTAACCCGCATTGTTTCTTGCACGATGTTCCACCATTCCTCCACGCCTCCTACAGATTTCATTATTATCGTTAACCAAAGCAAGGAGTAATGAACATAAGGAGTAATAAACTATGTTGCCATTCATTTTCGTTACATTGTGCCGTGCGTTCATTTAAACATTTTTTCTCTCTCTCTTTTTTCATTTTCTTTTACATTTTTTTATCTTTTGCATACAAAAAGTCTTTGGCATCTTCTTTTTTTTTTCTTTTTTATTATTTTTTTCTTTTTTCTTTAAATTACTTTTATTTATTTCTCCTTTTATACTCTTAGCAATTATTTATGATTATTTTCTTTTTTTTTTTTTTTGGTCAGTTCAGGACAATTTTATTTATTGGCGAATATGTAATACTCTTCTTTTTTTTCTTTTCCTTTTTCTTATTATTTCTTTTTATATGGTTTTCTATTTTTTTTTTATTTCTTTTCCACGTGTATCCAAGTTCGGAGAAGGATCACGGTGCGTACGATCCTTAATGTCGTCTCGATAGCGAGGCTCGATATCGGCTGGTCGTATCATTTGTATACTTACCATTACACGATCAGCATCATGTTCGATAGCCTGAGAGAGCAGCAGGACCCGGATCGCCTTCGGCTCGTCGACTTTTAAAGAAGCGATGCATGCTTTGCCGCGCGCGTTTACACACGATGATACACAAAGAGACACACGGTACGTACATACGCGAGACTATCTCTCTCTTTCTCTCTCTTTCTTTCTCTTTCTCTCTCTTTCTTTCTCTTTCTCTCTACTCTTGCAAAGAGAAAAGACATAACCTCGATTGAGCTAAATCAGCTTCGCCCAAGCTTTATACGAATAAAGGTTCGAGCAAAGCTAGTAAAAGATTATTACCCTTTATTATTATCTTTTTATTATTATTATATTTCTATGGCAAATATTTCTGTTTTTTTTGTTCTTGTCTTGCCTACTGTTAATTGTTCTTTTTTATTTATTTTCTTATTTATGTCCCTTTTTTTTTTATTATTTTTCTTATTAAACTTAGTTTGACGAGGTTCGATCGAAGATCTTATATACGCATGAGACCTTGACACGATAGTTGCGAAATTATTTTTATTATATATTTGTACTTTCGTATTAATATTTTTTTCTTCTGTTGTTAATTAATGGTTTTTTGTTTTTTTATTAATTTCGATCTCACGAAAGATTTTATAAGAAAAAAAAGTTGTTCGTCGATTCTTTATTTTTCAACGGATTATCATTGTTGAATATATGCAAAACAAAAATAAGCGAGGTGAGAACGGACCACCTATAGTCACCTATTTTGCTTATCAGAACGTATAAGTATTGGCACAGTACCGAATGAATAACCGGCTTTATGGTTTGATCTCTGAAGCGATATCTATCGTATCCAACGTACTTACGCGTCATTTCACGATCTTGTATAGAGAAACGCAAGTATAACTTCGAGTCGCATAATAATAATCTTATGTCAGATATACGTCTCTCCGATCGAATCTTATAAGAACAAAAATTTTACCGTCGTATGGCCTTATCGTAAGATAGTTAAAGTAGTTTAGTTTATTTATTTATTTTAAACGAAAATATATTTCACGGTAGACTTCGTCTGATGTAACGTTTAAATTACTTCTAATTTTAAACATATGACTTTAAAATTTTTTGATTTTATATTACGTACATCTAACTTACAATTATATTTTTGAACATATGTTTTTGAAATTTTTATTATAAATTTACTATAAATTAGCCATAAACTTTTTTGTATTAGGGACAATATTTTTGAACATTTAATTATGGATCTTTAATCATTGATACGAAAGATTTAATGTAACATTAAATTTTTAACTTGTACTTGAACTTGTAACTTTCAATGAACTCTAATTTTGGATTTTCTCTCCCTCCCTCACCTTTATCCCTCTCTCTCCCTCTCTCTCTCTCTCTCTCTCTCTCTTTATATATATATATATATATATATATATATATATAACTTTTGAACTTTTATATATTCGTAAGAAAGAACCAGTCAGCCACAATGGTTAACTTCACGCTCGTTTAATCGAAAAACATCCTCGAATTGATGCGTTAAGATCGTAAAAAAGGGCCACGGAAGAGAAGATACCGATAAGGAGACTCACTCTACTCGCCTTATCATGGCTACCAAGAAACGTGCTGCGAAATGAATATTCAGCGTTCGGACATTGATCTCCATTCTTTAGTTATTTTTTTCTTTTTCTTTTCTTTTCTTTTCTCTTTCTCTCTCTCTCTTACTCTTATTTCCGTCATAGGTATAAAACGCGTAATATACACGACTTTTCCTACCTACGAAGAGACACAATCTCCACGATCGAAGAGGAGAGGAGAGGTTATGGGAGTGGGCGACAGGAAAGAGAGAGAGAGAGGGAGAGAGAGAACGGGGGTGAGAAGAAGCAAGTGGGGGGGGTGAGAAAGCTCGACTATCGGAAACCTTCGGTCGGACCAATGCCACGGCGCCTTTATCGTTTTACAACAGAAAGACGCACATCAGTCAAGCGGTATCTCCTCACGGTTGATTTCCCGTGGCCGCGGTGGAATCGTTCCACCTCCCTTCTCACCCCTTTTCATCCCGTTCTACTCTCTCTCTCTCTCTCTCTCTCTCTCCCTCTCCCTCTCTCTCCCTTCCTCCCTCCCTCTCTCTCCCTTCCTCCCTCCCTCTTTCTCTCCCTCTCTCTTTCTCTACCTCGCTCGCTCGTTCTCGGTCTCCCCTTAGACCCCTTCGATTCTCCTCGTCGCCGCAGTACCGAAAGCAACCAGCACAGACGCAACCCAGAACCAGCAGTAAACTCGACTCTACCACCACAAACCGCAATCCCCTTACTACCCGCCTACGCCAAGAAGAAGAGGAGACAGGGATGGGATGAAATGGGGTGGGATAGGGTGGCAGTGGTAGCGGCGGAGGCGGAGAGGAGATAACGGAACGTAGTGCCGTCGGTGCTCCGCGGTAGTTATGAAAACATATGAAATATATTCAATCTGGACAGAGCCGATAACACCGGCCAACCACCGGCCAACATTCACCTCTCTTCTTCCTTTACCCTATCTCTCTCTCTCTCTCTCTCTCTCTCTCTCTCTCTTTCTCTCTCTCTCTCTCTCGCTCTCGCTCTCGCTCTTGCTCTTTTTTTCTCTCTCTCTTTTCCTTTCACTAGGATCTATCCTCTTTCGCCGGCTAAAATTCATATAAGTTCCTTTGAAACATTTTTGTTCACACACACACACACACACACAGAAGCAAGCCTCACTTCCCCTTCCTTTTCCTCATACATTTTTCAATGAATTCGAAGGGTTAGAAAATAGAAGAGGATTTCGTCAAGTCGTTACTTTCTATTGGCGTAATCGCCATTGTTTTATCATCGGTACTCCCACATGTAGGTTGTCGACAGTAAGCGAAGGTAACGACGAGTCACCCTGAGAAAGAGAGAGAGAAAAAGAGAGAGATGTAGAGAGAGAATAAAACGTATCGCGTGTGATGCGCATATGTATATGTGCCCTCGTGCGCGCATTTCGAGAGACAAGGAAGAGAAAAGAGGAGAGTGAGTGACAGAGAGAGAGAGAGAGAGAGAGAGAGAGAGAGAGAGAGAACGGAGGAGAGAGGGGGGAGAGTCAGAGTTTGTTATCGTTATCGTGCGACGTGGCCGTGCGGCGATCGCGATAACGGCTCGCCACCGCTCTTATCGGTGCGCGGCGCTTTGCTTGCCCCGTACGTATATTCCGTTGCGTCCATTTCAGCTGGCTCTACTTGCTCCAGACCAACTCGTATTTTCGCGCCACTTCACGAACTGCCGAGCCGGACACCGACGTCTCCTGCCCCGTTCCGATACGCGCGAATACAGCAAAAAACCAAAACGAGAGAGAGAGAAGGAAAACATATATATATATAGTGGGAAGAAAGCCCTTGAAAGAAAGAGATAAGAACGTTTTCGAATGTCATAATTATACATTTGTATATTTTTTTTGCTTTTTTTCTATTTTTTCTTTGTTCCTTTTTATTTATCTACCATAAAAACGACTTTAAAAGAATGGAATGTCATTTCATTGTAGTTTTGAATATTAATTACTTCGAAGTATTTCAATAATTTTAAAACGATCATCCGTTTATTTACTAACGAGTATATTTCTTTCGTGAAATTGGTTGTTCATTAAATAATTAAATATATATTCCTACAACATGGTAACAGTAAAAATTAGGATAGTTTTAAATACTTCCGAACTATCTAATCATTCTCAACGTCAAAAAAACGTCGTCACTTTGGTTTCTTATGGAAAATTCTTATGGAATTATATATAAAATAATATACGAAGTAGCTTCTATTTTTTAATTTTTAAAAGTTACATTAACAAATAATAATTATCGTATACATTTTATATATGATATTAAATACGTCGATCATAATATAATTATATCGTTCGAAGGATTAAGGAGAAACAATTTTTTAGGGTGTTCTAGGCAAAGATCCTACACCGTTCTTCGCGGTTACCCTTACGTTGGTGATTTGGCAAGATCTTGGGTCTCGATAATAAGCTTTTGCGAGTGGGTATATAAGTAAGATCGAGCTTTTGGTAAAAGAGGGTCGACTAGCTAGAGTCTGTCTCTTGGTGAGACTTCAGGAACTCTACGACTATAAACCGTTTCCTCGGTGATCGCTTAGTGAACGCGTTTAGGGGATGCAAGGCACGCGACTGCCGCCCCATTGCGCCGCGTTAGTTTTCAGAGTCATCCCCCTCCGTCTCCGTTTCTCTCTCTCTCTCTCTCTCTCTCTCTCTCTCTCTTCCTCTGTCTCTGTCTCTGTATTAACTTACTCCCTTTCTTCTTCGATGCTTTTAGTTTCTCTCTTATGGTTGGCTTCTTGCCATGAATTGAAAATACCCGATCGCTTGCTTTTACGCTTTCCTGCGTGTCTCGCCACGTAATAGATATATCTCGGAATGTTATAATCAATAACTTTATATCTGACATTTTGGTGATAGGTTTAAGATAAATTCAAAAAAAGTAGATTTAGAGAAAAATAAAACAACCAAATGGACGTACGAACGAACGAACGAACAAACAGATTGAATAGGGTAGAGATTTTATAAAGAGATGTAGGAGAAAAAACGTGATTTGATTTACGAGGAAGAAAGAGAGAAAGAGAACGAAAGAAAGAGAGAGAGAGAGAGATAGAGAACGAAAGAAAGAGAGAGAGAGATAGAAAACGAAAGAAAGAGAGAGAGAGATAGAGGGAAAGAGAAAAAGTATTGATCAGTAAGTAAAAAGATATTATCGATGAACGATATCGCATCGCGATTATTTCCGTCGATCGATCGAACCTCGATAATAGGGGAATACCACTAGACGGAGATGGACTCCGGTAATCATAGCGATCTCCGATCGATTAACGCCTTTTCGAGATAACGAGGAACCCAGTCGCGAGATAATGCTGCTGAATATCCCGATAATAAACGCACCTATTGCGATTACTCGTCCCCTTTCTGTTTATCGCACCCTCGCGCGCGCATTTCGTGCCATCGCATTATATACATATTATATACATACATACATACATAGATACATACATACATACATACATACATACATACATATATATATATATACATACATACGTACATACATAGATACGTACATACATATATACATACATACATACATGATTACGTACATACATACATACATACATACATACATACATACATACATACATACATACATACATACATACATACATACATACATACATACATACAAACATACATGATTACGTACATACATACATACATACATACACACATACACAGATACATATACACATACATATATACATACATACATAGATACATAAATACATACATATATACATACATACATATATACATACATACATATATACATACATACATATATACATACATACATATATACATACATACATACATACATGCATACATACATACATACATAGATATATCGTATAATCGAAACTTGCTCGTGTATAGAGATACGATCTCTCGACGGTATTGGCCATCGAAGCAAATCGATTAATTGAGAACGAATGCGTTTTGATCTACGCCACGCAAAACTGACATCTAAAAACTTATATATTGTAATATGACTGTGCGATCCCCAACATTTTTCTTCAAATTTTAATCTTCAATTAGATCGTTCATTGATCGTTATTAAGATTATTATTCGTCGATAAATTTTAATTTATATATATGTATATATATATTTTTTTTCATAGATATATATGTATATAAAATTGAGTTATAACCGATGTATTGTTCATTCTGCGATTGCAACAAACCCAATATTTGCCGTTTTAACTTTTCCCGCCATTTTCATGATTCTCAGGATTTTCTTCGACTGGTCTTTATTCTTTACTGTTTCTTCATTATCATTATTTCTTTCAATGTCTAATATATCTTTATCCAATTATATGTCATTTCAATGACATTTACACATATTTTCTAATTCAATGATCGCTCAATCATCCGTCTACACACGCTACTTATATCATCTCTCATGATATATCTAACCGAACGTCTTTTAGATGACGTAATATTATTTCCCCTTCAACTTAACGACATTTCTCGATCGCGCCACCTACACATTTAATTAGATATGCATCTATATTTTTCATCTTCTCGAAAACACAACCAATACGATGTATCCCGTGTCGATAAAAACATGGCATTTATAAGGAACGACCGGAATACAACACGTCTTCGTAATTTTTTTTTTCTTTTTTTTTTTTTTTATAAATTTTCGTTCAACGTAATCGAGGGTTTAAGCGAAGAAAAGAGATGATAAAGAAAGTAATTCTTGTGCCGAGAGGGAGATCTTATCCTATCTCGTTGTATCTTCGCGAAGAAACTCGATCGGAATCGACGAGCAGCGACGACGACTACGACGATTACGTTGAGGACGAAGGCGAGGACGATGAGATCGAATTTCTCATCAAGCTAAAAATTCTACTCTTATCGCAATAGCAAGGGACATCATCGTTTTACATTCTGTCTTTCGATCTTTTTCTCGTTTTCGACGAAATATCCGATGATCTTGTCGATTTCTTATACCCAACGTCAAAGCACGATCTTCCTTTTCGATCTCTGATAGATCCTCAACTCGACTTCGTTTCATTGTACACGCGGAGGGTGACGCTTACATTAAGTTTGGCACGCATGGATGCGTGCTCTGTGTTCGCACACGTCCAGGTGACTTTTCATCGCGCGATATTATCTCGATTTTCTCTCTCTCTCTCTCTCTCTCTCTTTTTCAATTCATTCACTCTCTCACTCTCTTGCTCGCTCGCTCACTCATAAAGCCTTTGACATATTTTGTGTCATGTAAAATGCGTAATGCTCGTGAGTACTAACACTCATCAAATAAGCGAAGCGTTATCTTCCAAAAGTTATTTGATCGTCACACGAATCTTCGAATTTTGTTTTTTTCTGTGCTATTATTTATTTATTCTTTTATTTATTTTCTTGTTTATGTATTTTTCTACATAGAAAAACATTCTTACATTCTCTCTATACGTATTTATATACGTATGTTATTTAATCAATGAATAAATCTACAAGATTTCTTATCTACTGATAGGATTAAGGGACGAGCGATATTTTTTGACATATAGAAACGATGTATAAATGTGTTCATTGATATTGTTTCCTATTGATTCGCGATTAACTTTCAATGAAAGATAGAATTGTTTCTGTAATCGGAAAAAGTATTTAGTTGTAATGAAATAGAATCGTATTAAATGATAGAGTTTTCAAAGTCTAAATCCTAAGAAAAGAAATAAAAAATATATAAAATAAAGACGACGGAAATGAAAATAATTAATGAAAATGTAAGTTAGCTATTTTTTTAAATGTAAGTCAGAAATTCCGTGCCGATTTGATTTTAAAAGATTGTGATCAAATATCGTTGGTTGTAAGATCTAAATTCTAGCAAGAAAAAAGAATGAAAATGGAAATAATTAGCGACATGTAAATCAGCTATTTTTATGGAAATTTCGCGTCTATTCGATTTTAAATGATTGTAATCAAATATTATTGTTTGTAAAGTATAAATTCTAAGAAAAAAAAAAACAGCGGAAATGAAAAAATAATTAGCAAAAATATACATATATCATTTCAATAGAAATTCTGCGTCAATTTGATTTTAAACGATCGTGATCAAATGTTAGTTGTAACAGGTGGCGTGATTTCGTGGTTCAAGGAGTGGGAGTGGTAGTCTTAGGATATATATAGGGCAGTTTGAAACGAGACGTGCTTGCGATTAGGAAGGTTAGTAAATAGCAACAGAAGAATTTCGCTATTGAGATTATCAGAAAAAAGGAAGAAACACGATCGGATTGATTGATTGATCGATCGATCGATCGATCGATTGATCGTCATTTCTTCATTATCAAGAAGAATTTTCTTCATTCGTGTATCTGTACGTGTGCGTGTACCTGTATGAGTGTATGTATGTGTGCGTGTATGAAAAAAAAAATAGATATGAAAAGTGAAAATAAAAAAGAAAATAAGATTCAGTATAGTGAATCCTGGAATTTTTGTACGATTACGATTTAGGAAGAGGTAGAACGATGATATAGCAGCCATTTTATTTCATCGGATGTTCCTAACAAATACCAGCATATATTCCTTCATATTTATATATTCCTTTATATTTATAATATTTTTTATCAACTTCATTAGTCATAATCAGATAATGATCGATGGAACTGTTAGATAGGGAGTTATTGAATACGGATCGGTTACTATAGATAAAATCATCGATATATATCTAATTAAGATGTCTGGTGCAATCGATGGGAACAAGACGATCCGGTCGGACGTCATTTCGCAAGTTGTAAAGGGTCGTAGTTCAAATATAAATTCTCATTTAATATAATTATTATATCTTTTATTATCTCATATAATTTGAAAGTTTATTTTCTCATACATAAGACAGAAAATGTGGTATGCGATTGAGTGCAGGTGGAAATGATCGTTTAAGAAAATCGTTAATGTTTTGTAAGAAACGCGATTTCTTCTTTTTAGCCGACAAGGTTAAGAAAATATCGTAGAAAAATGGAACGTAACAGAACGACTCGTTTCCATGCATCGTTTGCGACAAGCGCGATAAGCTTTACGAGAATGTAATTCTCTCTCTTTCTCTCTCTCTCTCTCTCTCTCTCTCTCTCTCTCTCTCTCTCTCTCCTTATCATTCTATTTCTGTTTCATTATATTCTTTTTTATATGCAATACAAACTTGTCATCGTGAAAAGAAATGATGAAAGATTATGTAACACGATGCGATCCTAGATCGATATGAAATATTTTCTTTTGAGTTGTACGAAGCAAAAAGGAAACCTTCGAGGTAACCTTTCTAAACCAACCAAAAGCGATTATCGTTACGAACTACACCAACAACGTGGTATGCCATTTCTATACGAAGCTATCAGGATTAGAACGTTAATCATTAGATTAATCTTTCAAACGTTCCCTGACGTCAATTATAATACCAGTTTGGTAATCTATCGATAAAGCTTTCCGTCTGTCTTCGTCCCACGCATTCCTTCGACTTCGCCAAGTATATATCGCATAAACACATAATATATATACGTATATCTATTAATGTGATCTCATAATTTTGTTGCCATCCTGCCTAATATATTTTTATTTAATAATTATGGAAAAAAATTAACAAAACATAACAAAATAAAACAAAAATAAAATAACGTTCACCGATCTAGTATTTTTAGTTTCGTGACAAGGTGACAATTTATCGAAATTATTTCGTTTCGATGTTATTTCACCTGGCAATAATTATCGATATGTCTGATGTATGTATGTGTGTGCGCGCATGCGCGCGCGTGTGCATGTGTTTATGTAGATGTATATTTTTATCCTTAGCAAGAGATCGAGAGCGCGAGAGTTTTTGCTCGCCGACGATTCGATCTTATCTCTCGTGATGTTTCTTCATCGTCGTTAAAGAGGAAAGTAAATAATTAAGTAAATAGAGAAAAATATGGTCTTTCGCGTGGAACGTACTTAGATAAGTAAGCGGAAGAGGAGAGAGAGACGAGGAAGAGGAAGGAAGGAAAAAAGTGAGGAAGAGAGGAAAAAAGGGGTAGAGAGGGTGGGTAGAAGAGTGGTGATGACGGTGGTTGTGATGATGGTGATAGTAGTGGTTGTGATGGTAGTGGTAGTGATAGTTGGGTCAGATGAGATTGCAGGCATATCGGTAGGCCGGAACTTATCGCACAACGACGATAACACTTGGACGCCCCCAGATCAGTTGATAACCACGTTATCGACATCGGCCTCGTCCATCGGTCATCGTTGCCCTGTTACGACCTTATGGAAAAAGACCAGATCCTAACGTTGATTACTTACCCAGTTATGTTCGATCTCTCTTCAAGATGGCCGCTTTTATTTTATTTTTTTTATTTCTTTCTTTTTTCTTTTTTTTCCTTTCCCTCTCAGCTATTTTCTTTAGCAAACGATAACGATATTTGAATATTATAGTGTAACGTATGAAAATGTATTTAGATAAGATCTTCGATCGCGTTTGATCTATATTTATACATAGTATTTTTACTTTTTGTTTTACTTTTTATTCTCTAACTCAATTTCTTTGGATATGCTAGACGCGAATTTCGAATCGAACGAATTACGTTTCTAATCGAAACGAAATCGTCGCATCTTTCATCTGTCTTCTTTACTTTTTTTTTTTTATATCTTTTTTTATCTCTCTTTCTCAATTCTCTTTTCTTTTCTTTTCTTTTATTCTTTCTTTTTTTTCCTTTCTTTCACGATCGAGCTCGAAACATTCGACTTTCGAGAGAAGAACGCGCGCGCACGATCCGCTTTCTCCTCTCGATCGATCGTCCCTATTGATTCGTGAGTTCTTTCTTTCTCTCTTTTCTCTCTTTCTTTCTCTTTCTCCTTCTCTCTCTTTCGATAGCGGAGATGTCGTGGGAGGGGTAAAGGGGAGCGTTAAGAAGGCGGCGGGGAGAGAGGAAAGTTCGAATAGTGGAGGTTTCTCCTTCGAATTCTCGCGCGCGCATCTCAAAGAACAGAAGGATTCGAGCGCGTACCGAAAACTGGTTCGTGCGGCATCAGATTGCGAAGATAGTCGAGTTTTATGCGAGGCCCGCGATATCGTTTGGTCCCATCGCGTCGGATGACTTTCCTGCGAATTCTTTCTTTCCCATGGCTTTCCGATACGAGGATGCCGGGATCGAGAGACAGTAAGAGAAAGAGAAAGAGAAAGAAATATAAGGCGTCAGGGTCGGATGAATCGAACGGAATATAAAACGCACGAAGAAAATCAAACGTCCCATCGAATCTGTTCAAGCACAATTATAAGGACGTTCACGTGATCACCGCATTTGATCACGTGACTTCTTTTAAAGCCGCATACGCATGACTTATGAATGAGGCAACAATCTGTAACGTTATTGTAGGTATAGATCGAAGGAATAGGGATATAAATAAAAACAGCGAGAGAGAGAGAGAGAGAGAGAAATTATACTGTGGTAACAAAAACAAGAAAAAGAAAATATATCGTGTGTGATAAATCAAAATAATTTTATAACATATAAGATTAAAGTTTATCTGTATCTTCGAATTTATTTGTCCATCTAGAAATAGATTAACTTTTTTCTTCAATAATTCTTTTATGTTTATTATACCCCTCATTTTTTCTGGTAATTTATCTCAGTTACGTGTTAGGTTCAGTAGTAATCAGGACGTAATATGATGGATATTCCGTCTGCGAATATAATGACTAACTCGGGAATTATAAGTTAAGATTTATAATTTATTGTATGTCTGTAAGTAGAAATCGAAAAGAAGGTTTTTAGTACTTAAAAATAAAAATTGGTGTCTGACTGGGCAGATTTTCGGAAAAAGGAAAACAAAGGAAAGAGGTAGGATTTTTTAAAGTTTCTTTTAGTAACGGTTAAGAAAGGGCCTGTAGGATATGAGAAAGCGTAGATGGAGGTGTGAAGGGGTCTTGTAGTATAATGAGGATATTTAGGTTTATATATATATACATATACTTTCTTTTTTATAAAGATATTTATATAATCTATCCCTTTGTACAAGGCTCGTCCTTTTTGATATAAATTTAAATGTTTATATTTACTATTACTAGTCACGTATCTGTGGTTTTTCTTATTAAACCTACAATTTTTCTATAGACTTTCCTTTAATTTAAATGTAACTACATATACATTGTATCTTACTCGGTCTCTGACAAAATATAAATTGAGAGAAAGAGAAAGAGAGAGAGATGCATTGAAACTTTACTAACGAGAAAAACAAAAAGAAAGAAAAAGAGAAATGCATTGAGATTGTCCTAATAAAAAAAAAATGAAGAGAGAGAAAGAAATGAAAAAGAATGAAAAGGAAAGAGAGAGAGAGAATAGTGGCGGGAAGGAGAGAAGCCCGATCAAATTGCGGACGAGCGTAAACAAGCGGGCGAAATTAACCTTCCAATTTCTGCGGCTTGTTGCTAAATAATCGATTGCCGTGCTCCAAAGTCCGTGTCGCTTTGCGGTGGTGTCGGTACTCGGGCTGCAACAGGTGTGAGTTGAACAGTCCACGTTACACGATGCACTTTTATCTCTCTCTCTCTCCTCTCATCTTTTCTCTCTCTCTCTCTCTCTCTCTCTCTCTCTCTCTCTCTCTCTCTCTCTTTCAGTTGTGCTAAATGTCTCGATTGATAATTTTATCTTTCGATACTGACACTTCGTGTTTACGTTCTGTCTCGAGCTGAAATATGAGCCAAAGTTTAATTGCTATGTTTGATTGAAAATAATGTTCGTTTTTCTTCATTCTTTTTTTTGTTTGTTTTTTTCATTTTTATCTTTTAAAGAAAAAAAAGAAAGAAAGAGAAAGAGAGAGAGGAAGAGAGAGTTAGATCTGTAAATTAAATTGATTTCTAAATTGATTTAGAACGTTAAACAATAGTAGAATCACGTTGACAAGTTAGTAACATCGACGCATCGTGTAAGTGAGACCGATCAACGGCGGATAAGCCGCGCCAACTATTTCGAGTTATAGCCCGTGGAGAGAGTTACGGGCCGCTCGTGGGATTTATTAATCGCTCCAACGACTAACCGCTGCCTCGATATTTTTTTTTGTTACCTCTCTCTCTCTCACTCTCTCTCTCTCTCCTCTCTCTCTCTCTCTCTCTTTCTTTCACTCTCACTCTCATTCTCTTTTCTCTTTTTCTCTCTTTCTCTCATTCTGTTCAAATCTTCGTCGAAATTCACGCGTTTCCACGTGTAAACTTCGTGCAAGTTAATCAACGTGACATATATTAAATGTTGATAAAAATTCGTTTATGTATATTAACTTATTCGCTTAAATATCGATTATGAAAAATTTGACGATAGAAAAGGATAAAGAAAAAAAAATATATATATATATATATATACATATATGTACGTTTGTATGTATATGTGCATGTATGTATATATGTATGTATGTATGTATGTATATATATATATGTATGTACGTATGTATATATATATATATATATATATGTATGTATGTATGTACATATTGTCTCGTGTGTTAGGGACATAATTCGAAAGAGGAATCGTAAGAGGACATCGATTGAAACTATAGCAGATGGTATCCATCCTACGAGTCTCTCACGCGTTAGAATATATTCGTTAGGCCGCATCGACGATTATGAGATTATGGAAGAACGCGCGAGTTCATCGCGTCGCTCGTGCATGCCGCCGCCGTCGTTTGATGAATCGCCATGGTACACGCGATTCAAAGAATAACACGCGATATCACGCGAGTGATAACAACTTATAGATAAATATTTTCAAATAGATAGCGAACGAGCCTAAAAGTTTTTCCGCGACCTTTTCACGAAAAGCCTTTGTCGATCTACCAAGTTCTTCCTAAATCGAATCTAGATTGTCCGTTTGTGATCATGCTTCGTTGTAAACGACCAACGGCGATCAATTAATTTTTTCAATAGTGAAATATTCGAATCTAACTCGACATGATAATTTCATTTCTTTCGTGATAAGGGAATAAATTAATCATTTGTTTTGTTTGGTTTTGTTTTGTTTTCTCTCTCTCTCTCTCCCCTGTTCTTTTTGTTTTTTTCTTTTCTTTTTCAATTATATTAAGACATTACAAAAAGAGGACAATGTACATCTCTTTTTCATATATTTTTTATACATTTCTTTCTTTAATAGATTAAAAATATAAGATTATTATATTTTTAATCTACTAAATTATTATTGTATAAAATTATTAAAATAATATTTAATATTGTTAAATATTAAAATTATTATATAAATTAAATAATAATTCATATTGTTTATAACATATCTACGTTTTAGAATTTATTTTAATTAGGAAGTATCTATAATTTTAGTCTCTCTTTTGAATGAAAAAAGAAAAACAAATGATAGAAATATTGCTATCCATTAATTTATGTTAAGCTTACTTCATTTATCATTTATCATTTGCACAATTATACACGATGCACGTTTACCGATCGAAAGTCTTCTCAGTTAACAGATCAAAAGAAAAAAAGAAAAAAGGAAAGAATAAAAATAAAGAATGAAAAGAAACATAAATATAAGAAAGGTCATCTCGTTGCACATAAAAAAAATGCAGTGAAACGTAGTTTCGTCGAAGATACGAAAATATAATAATATACGTAGGTATATCGTCGAAGATAAGCGTTTGACGACGTCGAACGAATACGATGCTTATCGTTCGAGTGACAATTAACGATCTTAGCTCGACACGTTGCCGCGAAGTCTTATCGCTTGCGAAGAATAAGTCTTTGTTGTTATCGGTCGCTCTTCAAGAACTCAAGAAAGGGAGAGAGAGAGAGAGAAAGAGAGGAAAAATCTTTTCTCTTTTTACCGATGAATTTCGAGAAACGTCTCATAGTTTATTTTTATTCATTCGTTATTTTCTTCTGTCTTCAGTAATTCTCTTTGTCTTGATTGCACGTTTACTTGTGCGAGTTGAATTTCTGTCCATCTTGTTATATATCTATTAAGATTAATGATATATTAATTGCATTTGATATTTATTATATGCCTTATTTAAATTGCATATGTATAATCATTGTAAAAGATGTTTATTAGTTTTATTTAATTTGCGTAAGTATAAACGTTGTAGAAGAAGAAAAGTCAAATCTATCATTTCACGTAGACTTATTATTATATATTTACGTGTATAGTATGTAAGTGGTTACATACGTAAGTACGTTCTCATTCGGTTTTGTCGCGATGAGCTTACGCGTTAGAGATTAGGATTCGTCGTTGGCCTTGCGATAAACTTTATGTTGCGAGTGATACGAGTCGATTTGAAACGCATATAACTTCGACACATCGTGAAAAGTCTTAGTTCTCGAGTTTCGATGAACTTTTTTTCTATCTTACTTTTCTTTTTGCTGTTCTTTCAATCTTTATCAACGAATTAAATTGGGAAAACTAAGCCATCTCGCCAATCTAAATCGCAAATAGGATTTTGCATAATAATTTTCCTTCTTTCTCTCTTTCTTTTTTCTTTTCTTTTTTTTCTTTTCTTTTTTTTCTTTTTTCTTTTTTATTTTTTTTTTTTTTTTTTTTTTTTCTTTTTCAAGCATGCCTGACATGCAATCGTAATTAGCTCGTTCCGCATTAATTACGTTCATATCGATTCCACCGGACGACTGGATACATATTTAGCTCGTGAACTAGATAAGAGATTTTTCATCGATCCACCACTCTCTCTATCTCATAGATGTCAGGCGCTTGAATTGCGAACAGTGTTTACGCGATTAAGTATCGAATAGATACTATTCCTATTGCTCGAAATCGATCGTTTTCATTCACCGTTTAGCGATAACTTTTCAAGAGAGTTTATTAATATTCAGTATTGGTAACGAGAACGTATATATATATATATATATATATATATAACCTTTTTGCACATTATATTTAAACGAACGTAGATAAAATGCACGATGCTATCTGATTAAAAAAAAAAAAAGAGGAGAAAAAAAAAGAGAATAAACGAAAGAACACAGAAATTTTAAGAGAGAGAGAGAGAGAAAGAGAGAGAGAGAGAGGAGAGAGAAAGAGAAAGAGAAATCAAAAAAGAAAAAAAGAAAAAAAATGAAAAAAATTCCTCTTCTTGGAAAATTTTAACGACTCTCACGTAGTTGTTGTCGTAGTTGCAGTCATCGTTGTAGTCGTCATCGTCGTCAGAGGATCGAACGAAGTAGAGAGAGGCCACGCTTTGCACCCGAACAACCCTGGAACGGTAACGCTCGAGGCTGTATGCGTTGCGATCCCGTATCTCTCGTTACACTTATGCAACATGAGATTTATTGCCGATGATTATGCGCGGATGGAAGTACGTGGCTCGCAGGAGGAGGTGGGGTCTCTCTCGCCCCCGGCTACTCCCGGCCAGGTTCGAGATATCGAACGAGCGCTATCGATTGACGTGGCCACGCTCTGTCCTCGATATATCCTATCGATTGTGCCACGCTCTTCTTTCTCCGTCTATCTCTTCTCTCTCTCTCTCTCTCTCTCTCTCTCACTCTCTCTCGCTCTCTTCTTCCGTCTGCCTCAAAGCAAAGAGGATAAACGAGAACGAAAAAAAATCTCCCGGAGCAACGGCTGAAAAACTTTTGGAAAAAAAAATGAAATGAAATATAATTTTATACTATTATCAATAAAATATCATTTCAAGTTAATATAAGACGGAGATAAATTTTTAAGTTGTTTATAAAAAATCAATAAAAGAATTGGTTGTTTATCCCACAGAGATATGTTGACTATAGAGAATTAAAATAGCAGTTAGCTATGACGAAATAGTACCGATCTAATTTCTTTCATTCTCTTATAGAGAAAGAAGCTGAAACGTAAACGCAAAATCTCACCCAACGATCGGCCGATTTTTCATGCGATAACGGGGCGTCGTTAACGAGCGCTTTGCCTCTCTTTCTCTTTATCTCATTCATTTTCTCTCTTCCTTCCCCCTTCTCTCTCTCTCTCTCTCTCTCTCTTTCTCTCTCGAATTCTCGCTAGAGTAGTGCCGGGAGCATTTCGTAGTCGAGACGACGTTTTATCGTGTCATGCGATCGGCGAAACGGCACCTCGACTATAATTGTGAAATATTAATAATAACGAGGAAAGGGCTCCTCGATCTCTTCTCTGGCGCAACGCGCATCCAACGCAAATCGCACGATCGTCGATCACGACGAGGAACACGAGTCTCCCTTATCTTCTTCGTCTTCTTCTTCCCTTCTTCTTCCAATAAAGATCATTAAACGAGCTTATCGCAAACTTCGTCGGGAGAAAATAACGCACATAGGTATATAAGAGATCTACGCGCATTGTGAAAATAGTAAAAAAAGAAAAAAACTTCATCCTCTCCCCTTTTCTACCTTCTCCCCGAAATAAAAAAAGAAGATAACAAAAGTAAAAAAGGAGAAAACGTTCGGTCGACCATTATGATACAAGAGTGGAGACAATCGGTCACGGAATTTCAAATTTTGACGATAGATAAACGAATGCACGTAGGTACCTATGTATTTATATATCTAAACATACATATGTATTTTTGTGTGTGGGTCGATGGTGCGTGCCGTGTCTACGTGCGTGGTCGTGTAGTGCGTGTCGTTGAATAATGCAGCCCAGCCCTATCGGTATAACCTCGTAAGTAGAGTTACCGCGAGTGGGCCAACCTCGCAAGATATTACTCGTACTCATTCGCGAAAAGATCCTCGAAAGATAAAATATGTATATGTCCTCCTCAGTCGTTCGACTTATCGAATCAACAACGTTCGAATCTCGCCGCGAATTCCTACTACTTTTCTCTCTTTTTATGTATCTATTTATCTGTCCGTCTGTCTGCCTGTCTATCTATCTCTTTTTCTTTCATCTTATTCGATTCGTCGATTGAAACGCCTATTATGCCTATTACATTGGACTATTTATCTTATGAATACTGTGGACCAACTTCCTCTTCTTCTTTTCTTCTTCTTCTTGTTCTCCTTCGTTTTGTACTTTTTTTTCTTTTTCTTTTTCTTTTTCTCTTTTCTCTTTTCTCTTTTCTCTTTTTCATCTTCTATGCCATCGTTTTTTCAATCACGAAAAGATTTAATGTGTCACGTGAATAAAAGCAAGGAAATCCGTAGGATCTCCTACCGATTTCGTTTTTCAATAATTAAAAATGAATAAATGGATCGTCGATTAAGAAACTTTATTTTAACGAACCAATAAAAATGTCAAACTGTATACTGGTATAAGAAATATGATCGATCCTTCGGCGTTCGCTTTTCGTTACCCTTCGAAATCGTCAGGAAACGGAACTCGAACGGACCCCCGACACTCGACGCTACTGCAATGAGATAAAACAGTGATAGGAAGATCAATGAAGGCGATAGTCGAAGTTATTACCGGATAGAGGGAAGGCAAGAGGGTGAACGAAGGGAGATAGAAAGCGAGAAAGTAGGAAGAAAAGAGACAGAATTCTTCACATTGACTCGAAACGAAAGAAAGACACAGAGAGAGAGAGAGAGAGAGAGAGGGAGAGAGAGAGAGAGGGAGAAAGAGACAGATAGAAAAACAGAGACAGAAAGAGAGAGATAAAAATAGAGAGAAAGAAGGAGACAAAACAAAGGAGAGAGAGAAAGAGAGAGAGAGAGAGAGGGAAAAGAGGTTTCAAGAAGGAAACGGTGCCAAAGGAAAAGGAGAAAGAGGGGTATCGAACGTTCATTCGTTCATTCGTTCGTTCGTTCGCTTACTCGCTCGGCTCAGACTGCGATAAGCAAGAACGGTTATCAAGAAATGGAAATGACTGATAAGCTCCTAGCGTCGTGGCCCGTTAGAACACATTTTCAATATTAGGATTACGAGCGAACTCGGTAATATTTACAAGCGATTGAAAATAGTTTCGAAGATAACTTTTTCGTCGTTCGTTCGTTTGGTACGTACGTTTGTTCGATACATCGACACGTGACGTCACGATCTAATTATTGACACGCTTTATATTTTGAAACATTGGAGTATCCTAGAAATTATTATATCTCTTCTTAAACAGACGTATTTCTCTTTCCTTTTTCCTTTCGAACACGTCAATTACATCTGTCTTTCTTCTTCTTCTTCTTTTTCTTACTATTATTACTACCACTACTGTTACTATTTACCACTACTATTTACTTTTACTAATACTTTTCGAAGAGATTACTTGATCCGACACTATCCCTGCACTGCCACCGGTTTATTCAGCGCGTGAACGCGCGTGTCGGCACTGACCTTGCGCAATACTCGAAGCTACGGGGGACTCGTTACTTCGTGAGTGTAAGTACGCGTTATATGTTTTGTATGTGAACGTATACGTTATTGCGTCTAAGGCACGCCGAGATAGATCATCATCATCCTCTTATTTTCCTATGTTAGGGTCGGACCTGTTGTGTGAAAGAATAGTAGTAGTAGTAGTAGTAGTAGTAGTAGTAGTAGTAGTAGTAGTAGTAGTAATAGTAGTGTAGTAGTATTAGTAGTAATATAGTATATATAGTAGTAGTAGTAGTAGTAGTGTAGTAGTATTAGTAGTAATATAGTATATATAGTAGTAGTAGTAGTATAGTACATATAGTAGTAGTAGTATAGTATATATAGTAGTAATGTAGTATAGTATATATAGTAGTAATAGTAGTATAGTATATATAGTAGTAGCAGTAATAAGATGTACAAGCTTACCTGCTTCGTTACTTCGTTTTGACTATTTGAAATACTTATTTAAAAACACATTTGTTTTCCTCGATCGTTTCGATTAATTTTCATCGATATTTTTCTATAAGAAATATTTTTGCGTTTTAACGAATGAATCAAGATCTAACTAAGATTTTTTTTTTATAATTCGAATGTGAATCGATGGTGTTAATGATGAATTTAGGAAATATCCCATTACCATTGGGATTATAATGAATTAAAGATATTAAATCAAAATAGTTCCACGCGAATATTTCGAACACGGTATATACTGGATTATCATAAATATTATCGGATATATTTATAACTTAGAGAAAGAAGATTCAGATATATGTGTAGAGAGAGAAAGAGACAAGGAGATAGAGAGAGAGAGGTAGAGATAGAGAGAGATAAAGATAGAGAGAGAGAGAGAGACTGGACGAGTTTCAGGATGAAGGGCGATAGAGAGAGAGAGACTAGACGAGTTTCAGGACAAAGGGCGACAGAAAGAGAGAGAAAGAGAGAGAGTAGCATAATGGCCAAGAACGCAGGCGCATCTGAAAGTCGAACGCGTGACGTCGGGCTAAGTAATCAGATTTTATCACGCGGCTTTGCGATTCGACGTAGATCGTTTATCGGCTCGACCGGATAAATGTGGCGTCTGTCTCGAGCCCGTTCTCTCTCTCTCTCTCTCTCTTATACTAACACATTTCTCCCATGTTCTGAAATACCGCCCACGTACGGAGAAATTGTCACTTTTACGTTTCTTGTTTCTTTTTTCTTTTTTTTTCCTTTTTTTTGATGTTTCCTCGAACAAATAGCTTTCGAATCGCAGAGTCGTGCCGTCGTTTAATTCTCCAGGTTCGTGTATTTTTAATCGATGGATAACGATCGAGCGTGCTCCGGTATACAACATTCTCCTTCTCTCTCTCTCTCTCTCTCTCTCTCTCTCTCTCTCTCTCTTTCTGTGTGTGTGTGTGTGTATGTGTATCTATTCTTTACTCGGTCGTTAGATTACAGGATAGATAAAATTATTTCCGAGCTGGCCTTTCGACTCTTCCTTCTCTCTTGACTAACTAGCTAGGTAAACTTTTCTAGTAAAATCGCTAGGTGAAAAATGATTTGAAGATCTTGTTCTTATTATATTCTTTATTTTTTTCTCTTTTTCTCTCTTTCTCTCTTTCACTCTTTCTCTCTTTCACTCTTTCTCTCCTTCTCTCTTTCTCTCTTTCTCTTCCGAACGTTAAACATCCTCACCTCCTGAAGTCTCTCCGAGACTACTATCTTCTGACATTGAGGCGTTGATATCTGTGCCAGCAAGTCTCCGTACACACAACCTGCTGCGACCGAGATACCGAGCCTCTCCCAACCGACGAAACTTTGCACTGTTTTGACGTGCGAGAGATAACACGCTCGTCCCTCTTTCGAGCGTCTTTTCGACGCATGCTAACACAATGTAGAATTTGTTGGGAGCCGACCTTTCGTTATATACTTATGAAGAAAAAAAAAGAACAAGGCAAAAATCTGGCAAACAAGATCGATCCTTATCCCAAACAATAGGCATATTGGATTAGATCTATTTCGCACGTTGCGAATAGACTTTTTTAGACGATCGGAAAGGGATTGCCGTAATATTTGAATTTTGTGAGAACGCGAGATTCGAGTCGTCCAATAATCCCATAATCGAATTGTTCGACGTTGGTTAGACTTTTCCTTATCTTCTTATATACTGTATATATATATAGTCTATAGGACAAATATATATATATATGTATATATATACATATATTTGTCCTTTAGACTTGAGAAATTTTTGCGGGAGAAACGAGTGTCCTGAGTATTGCACCTAAGTACGTAGCGATGCGCTGGCAGTCGTCTGGCGATGGCCATGAATAATTCATGGACAGTGTTTCCTCATACAGCTCGAATGCTCTTCTGAGAACGTGGCAGGACACAGGAAAGTGTTGATAACAATCTCTCTCTCTCTCTCTCTTTCTCTCTTCCAACGTTACCACCGCGAACTCCCACCTAAAAGCAGCTAGTATCTTTTCCATTTCTCGTTCTCTAAATTTTTCATTCTCTCCTTTTATTCCACCGATCTCTTTTGATCTCTCGAAGTCCGTCCAGTGACTCACACTATCTCATCAGAACGTGGATTGCTCGTTGGCGATGCGTCAGTGCGTCGGTGCGTCAGATAAAGTCACCGCACTGTTGGCATCCTTGTCATTCTCATTGTGTCGCCAGTTTGAAGCAGCAGTGACATGTTCGTTGGATGTCCCACATCGTGCTTCGCGTTAACTCGATTTCGAAAATTGAGAGGCGCCTCCTTGCCGGACGCAGACACTCCGTTTTGCGATCCGCTTACATTGGCGTAAGCTTCAAAGTAAATACCTTGCAATTCCTCAACTTTATTATTACTCGTCAAGAAATCCTTTTTATCATACTTTCCATGTATCATATTCAGATTTCGTTTTAGAATAAATAAATAAATAAATAAATAAATAAATAAATAAATTTACATTAATTATACTAATATGGAATCGTTAATCTTTGAAAAAATGTATCGCATACGGTAATAAAATTATCGAGCTCGTATTGCGTTGACGATCTGTATGATCTTACGATAATGCCACAACTCTATGAATGGATACAGTAAATTAAACTCTGATTTTTCACACATGAGAGAATAAAATGTGATCTCTCTTTATTTACATTTATTTACGATTCTCAATGATTGTCTCCTTGAAGATCGCGTTAATCTCAGACGTTATGGATATATGTTCTTTTTTCTAACATTCCTTTAGTTAATTTGTTTCGTACGTAACATCGTTCGATTCAGTTCAGCCAACAGGTTCAATGTCATCGGCCGTTGTCGATCGTTGGTCGTTGTCGGCCGTCGGTCGTTGTCGGCCGTCGGTCGTTGTCGGTCTCGGTCATTCTCGGTCAGCGGTTGTATCCGTCACCAGATATTCCATTCTCATCGTGCATGAACATCGAATGTTACTCACCGTTTGTTTCCTCTTTTTGTCACGCTTCGCTTCTACTGTTTCCACTTATCAAACGATGGAATCGTTTGTTTTAGTACAAATACGCGAAACTCTCTATTGTCTATTTCATTTTCTATTTCTAAAGATTTTAAACCTTCAAAATGAATCTAAATATCCATCAAAAGCTAATGAAAAATGATTTCTTTTCTCGTTTTGTTTGGAAAAGTTTTTATGTGTCGGACCATTGTTATTTCCGGCTAGCGTGAATCCACCCCACGGGACCATTATCCTTTCGCCATCGGGCTTTTATCTCACGGCGGATGACTCACACTTTATCTTCGAGTTCCTTTGGACCGTTATCGCCTGGCATTATCTTCGACAAGGTTTGGCAAGGAGAGGAGGTAGTCGATCGTAGGATAGAACCGATTCATCGTCCGAAGGACGTTCGTCTCTCTCTCTCTCTCTCTCTCTCCCTCTCTCTCTCTATCTATCTATCTATCTATCTATCTATCTATCTATCTATCTGTCTCTCTGTCTCTCTTCTTTTCTTTCTTACTTCACCAATTTTCTATGCAACAAAAAATACGATATTCCTTACTTCGTAATAAGAGTACGCGAGTATGGGTATACCTACAACGAGTAGTATCGTCAGACGCTTGGCAATTTGTTAAGGCAACGAGAGAAAAGAGGGAAACGAAGAAAGAGATAGATATATAGAGAAAGAGAGAGAGAGAGAGAGAGAGAGAGAGAGAGAGACAGAGACAGACAGAGACAGAGAGAACCGGATGAGTTGTACGCAGCCGAGGGTAGACCATATCCACGTTTGAGATCTAATCTCCTTCGGGAATCTGGCATCCTATCCTCCTATCTCTCGGGGAATCTCCTCTACGCCTCTTCTCCCACCTCCACCTCTTCATCCTCCTCCACCTCCTTCTCTTCGTCTTCCGTATCTCTTCGCTCCGTCTGTGTCCCAGTTTATACACACCTCGATATCCTTGTGATAACACACCGACTCCTCCTCTTCTCTTAACCCCACCTCTCTTCATTTTTTTCTCTCTCTCTCTCTCTCTCTCTCTTTCTCTCTCGCTACTTCTTTTTTTCTCTTTCCTCTCTGGTTCTTAACGTCACTCTTTCACAGGCGCTCGCAATTTCTCGAATGGTCCTCTTATCGTAGCCTCGATAACGGTGACAGATAAAAATGGAACTCCTATATCGATCCTGCTACTTCCCCTTCCCCCTCCACCATCCGCCTACACCCCCTCCTGCTCCACCCATTTTTGTGGATGGAGATACGAAAATAATTTTCTTTATCTAAGAGAGATCGAGTCTCTCTTTCTTTTTCTGCATAGCTCAAGAAAACTCTACCAGTAAGATAAGACTATTCGAGTCTGAAACGGCACCACCCCGGCTAATACCATCCAGTTAGATATATCATATATATACCAGAGATGATTTCAAAGCAGCTCATTCTTGCAAATCATTTCGTCTCACATCCTCGTAAGAGAAGTTCTATTTCGATCGGAAATGAAGGACTTTCCGGATTAATGGAAGGTTCGAGACGAAGTCGGGAGGAATAGATACGCGCGAAGAGAGGAGCCTCTCCTTTCCACCTTCGTTTCGAGGAAACGAGAGCGGAGAAGTCAGAATATATATATATATATATATATATATATATATATATATATAAATATATATATATAAATATATATATATATATATATATATATATATATATATATATACATACACGAGTGGTGTCGAGGCTGGAAAGCCTTGAGAGTTGCGGCGCCACTGGACGGAGATAAGGGAGCGTTATCGGCTGCGCGCCGGCTCTTATCAACGATCGCTCTCCGCTTGCCTCTCTTCCACCGTTTCTATCTATCTATCTCTCTCTCTTTCCCTCTCTCTCTCTCTCTCTCTCTCTCTCCCTCCCTCTCTCTCTCTTTCTCTCTCTCTTTCTATCTCGTTCGTTCGTTCGTTCCCCAGCCCTCTCCACTCCAGTCCATATACCCTCGCTTCGCGGCTCGGCGATGTTATCATCTAACTAGCTCCAGCTACTGATTCTATCTCGCGTACCCACCCAGCAGGGCCGCCAACTGGGGCCAGGGACGTATCACGAAAAGTTCGGCGCCCCCTGACAAGCCTTGCGACGTCTTTATAACGTAACTCTTTCTTGTTCTCTCTCTCTCCCTTACTCTTTCTCTTTTTCTCTCTCTCTCTTTTTCTCGTGTGGTGCTCGATAGACTAAGGGAATGGAAACTTGAAGAAAATTGTAGGATCGAACGCCGTCTAGATATACCACCGTTACCTCTTCCCCTCTCGTCTGCGTCCTTCTTCTGAGCGTTCCACGTATCTCTGTCGTAGTAAATTTTCTAAGGAATTTTCCGCGTAAACAATCGATCGTACATAGATCTCGAGATATTATTTCTTTTTTCTTACCCTTACCTCCTCTCGCCTCTTTTCTACACATACATATACATACACGCAAATAAGAAAACCGAATCAACGGAGACCTTATACTCGATTCGACGGTTCCACAGAGTTTATCGTTTTGCGATAACGCCGAATGATTATAGTTAGCTGGAATATGACGTGGCCGACGATTTAACGACTGCGAGCCATCGACAACGACGACGACGACGACGACGATGATGATCGCGAATACTTCTCGCACGTCACAAGTTCGTCGTGCCAGACATGTAGCACGTGGTCTCTATTTTTTCTCTCTTTCTCTCTATATTTCTCTCTCTCTCTCTTTCTCTCTCTCTCTCTCAAACTTCATGTATACGTACATACATACATACTAGTGGTTTATCGTTTTCGTCGAAATCATTGCACTCGTTCGACGTTATACGACGAGAAACATAATTCACGAATGAAGCTATTAAAAGAAGAAAGACCGCCGTGCGGCAGTAGCACCGGTAACGGCGGTCTAATTTAAATGGAGTCTGCGAGGAGCACAAGCGCGCACGTGTAAGTCCTATGTATGTACATATGTCGCGCTCGGTCAAGATGTAAGATGGAGAAAGAAATAAGAAGGGAGAGCAAGAGAGCAAGAGAGAGAGAGAGAGAGAGAGAGCAAGAGAGAGAGGGAGAGAGAGAGAGAGAGAGAGAGAGAGAGAGAGAGAGAGAGAGAAAGTATGCTGCTCCGTTGAAATTAACATATCTAAGCGATAGTGCCTCAACAGTCCGGTGCTCTCCACACGCAACAACGACTATAAAGCTACCAAATCGATACGTTCAATTTGGTAATAAATTAATACAATTTTTGTCACTCTTCTATTTCTCAGCGATTTTTATCTCTTTTATTTTATATATATATATATCTCATACATGTATACATACATGTATATATTAAGTGAAAAATATATTAAACGAATGATATGTAAATTTGATGAATTAGTGAGAAAGAGTGAGAAAGAGAAAGAGAGAGAGAGAGAGAGAGAGAGAGAGAGAGAGAGAGAAAGAGAATTTGATAAACGAGCGACCGACTTACATCGACAGGTGTAAAGATTTGAAAACGAAGTCAACGATCTTATCTCTATCTTTCTCTTTCTCTTTCTCTTATGGCAAGAGGATCGATGTGCTCTCGATATAGATGTCTGGATATCGATTGCCACCGCACGTACGCGAGATATCTCGATCCTCCGATCCCTTCTTTCTCTTGCCTCCTCCTATCGAGCCTACAACTTTCACTCTCTCTCTCTCTCTCTCTCTCTCTCTCTCTCTCTCTCTCTCTCTCTCTCTCTCTCTCTCTCTCTCTCTCTCTCTCTCTCTCTCTCTCTCTCTCTTTCTCTGTCTGTCTGTCTGTCTTTCTCTCTCTCTCTCTCTTTCTCTCTTACATGTACTGAAAAGGATACCAGACGCGCGCGTACGATCGCTTAGATATTTACGCGAGTACGCCTCTTCGTTCGTTCCTTTTTCTCTTTCTCTCTCTTTCTCTCTTTCTTCTCTCTCTCTCTCTCTCTTTTTCTCCCTCTTTCTCTCTCTTTTTCTCTCTCTTTCTCTCTCTTTCGTTTTTCTCCTCCTGCCAGTTATGTACACACGCGTGACCCTCTGTGTCCATCGGTGTGCAGCACGAGCTGCAGCGGCTCGCGGCGAGTATTATTATTGCGATAGGAGAAACAATGCGCGCGAGACATGGCCTGCAAGCGAGGAGAACGCGGGAGAGAGAGAAAGAGTGAGAGAGAAGTAGGGACGATGCATCGGTATCTCGTTCCACCGATATCATCTCCCATTGCCTTCCTTTCCCTCTTTCTTTCTTTCTTTTTCTTTTTTTCCTACTTTCTTTTTTCTTCCTCTTTCCCATTTTCTTCTTTTACCAAGTATCTCACGCGTTCGATTTCGACGATTCTACTATTGCACTCCATCCGGTTTAACTTTCCGGTTGTTTATCAGCCTCTTTTTTCCTTTCACTCTTTATAAGTGTAATTAATTTAGATTTTAATAAACGATCAGTTTACCTAGAATAAAATCAATCTTCATTAATGATGATTATTATCATAATATTTCTTAATTACTCTATAGGAAAATATTTGAATTAGTGTTCATCGTTTATATCAATGTACGTCGTCTGTGAATGATTGACCAATTTGTAACTTGTTTATTTATTTAGCTTAGTTCAAGGTCATAATTAAGATAAATATTGGGCGAAATCGAAACTTCGAAAGGATGTGCTAAGATTAATTTGCGATTTCTATTAAGATTCATTATATCGATGAGATATCACAAGTGATTAGTGTACATGTAAAAACGAAGATTAACAGTGATCCGATAAAAAAATCAAATACCATTGCATCGATAATAGTTATGAATTGGAATCGTAAGTACGTTCGTTTCTTCATACGTTTGTACGTTCGTTTCTTCGTACGTTTGTACATCTGTTTATCAAGTTTCAATAATAAATAGAAATATGTACATATATATTATTAAGAAAAAGAATTAAAAAAAGGGAATATATATATATATATATATATATATATATATATTTGAAGGACACACGGAAGTAGGACGAGTCCTCATGTTGGCAGAGGTTCTCTCAGAGAACTAGTGAAATCTCGCTTCTTTGGATTCCGTCCAAAAAAGCATTCCTCCGTTGATCGAAACGACTCTTTGACCGAGGCTACTACGTAGAATGGAACCGTGACAAGGGTAGACCACGAAGTGGAGGAAATTTCAGCTCTCTCTCACTCTCTCTCTTTCTCTCTCTCTCTGTTTCTCTCTGTCTCTCTT
>NC_140812.1:2817500-2855000 GCF_050613455.1 Vespa mandarinia
AAAAATAAAAAAAAAGAGAAAGGAAACGACCCGAACGGATCTGAAACGGATAATTCCATTAGACTTATTTTATTTTATTTAATTTTCTTTTACTTCGATTTAAGTTGAGTTTTAAGCATTCACCACCTATTCGACGTGTGTTTAAGGTTAGGAGAATGGAATACAATCGTGCGAAAAGATCGTCTCGTCAAGGAAAGAGAGAGAGAGATAGAGATAGAGATAGAGAGAGAGAAAAAGAGAGAGAGAGAGAGAGAGAGATGCATCCGGTAAAGGAAGGAACAGTGAGTGCGAGCGAGTGCGAGTGTATTCGCGCGTGTGGGCGCGTATCGCGATCTAGAGATAGGAAAAGGGGCTGCCGACGAGCGTTTAAGGGCATCCAGCTCGAGTCCACCAGCACGATTCCAAAAACGGATGGGTAACGGTAGCGTTGAGCTCTCTCGCACCGTAGCCGCCGTTGCTGCCGTCTCGGGGAAAAGCCTTCTTCGTTCACGGCGAAATCGTAAATCTTTTTACTCCCACCTTTTACAACTATTTTCCCCTTCTCCTTTGTTCCTCCTCATGCATGCAGTTGGTAAAACGTAATGCTCGTTACGACGATTTCCCTCCCTTACACAGCCAAATGTTTTTCCCAACTTTACCTATCCTAACGTAATCTAAGCCCTCAATTCACTCTCGTTTCCATTCCAACGTGGAAACGAAATCGTGATTTAATAACTATAAAAACAAATACAAGAAGAGAACAAAAAAGGAGAAAGAAGATAAAAGTAAGAGAAGAGAAGAGAAGAGAAGAGAGATAAAATGTAGAAAATGGAAAGATTTTTAGGTATGTAAAGGTCAAAAAAATACTTTCGTACTATCTTGTTGTTTTTCTTTTTCTTTTTCTTTTTTTTTTTTTTTTTTTTTTTCTAAAGAAGAAATAAAATACTACGTAATGTAAGATCTTTCAAGTAATCGTGCTGACACGAAAGAAGAAGGGAAGAAGGAAAAGAATAAGAAAAGGAGAAAAAGAAAGAGAAAGAAAGGGAAAAAAGGAGAACAATCAAGAAGAAGGGTGGTTCGATCCTAGACAACGATGCTAGAGACATTTATAGACATGATCGTGTAGACCGTTCGAGAAAAAGGTGCACGCGTGCAAATCGTCGGTTGCGACAATACGTTCTCTTCCCCATCATCGTTTCCTTTAGTAAGTGAGCGAGATGCATTTCTCCCTTTCTCTCCTCTCTCTTTCTCTCAGGCGCTCTCTCTCTCTCTCTTTCTTTCTCTTTCCTTTCTCTTTCTCCCTTTCTCTTCGTGCCAGCGAGCTTGACACGCTAATCTCGTCGGTACGTGGCGAAGTATAACAGAATAAAAAGGAGGATGATGCATGTCGAGTGAGTGGTGGATGTATCGGTAATAATCGTGGTCTCTTTCTTTCTTTCTCTCTCTCTCTCTCTCTCTCTCTTTCTCTCTCTCTCTCTCTCTCCCCCTCTCTCTCTCTCTTGGGGTTTTGAGTACCGTTTTGCACGTATCTGTCTCTATGTGCATCTGTGTTTGTGTATATATATATATATATATATATATCTATATATATATATATATGAAAAAGAGAGAGATAGAGAGAGAGAGAGAGAATGTAAGGGACTTTATGAATAGAAAAGCCGCGCAACCGAGAGCCACCGGGGGATGTAGATACGCCATGCCTCGGCACGGACTGTGCGATTCGCGAACGGGATGCTCCTTTGTCTTTCGTTCGTTTTCAAACCAGCCTCACCTACCCTCCCACCCTTCAGCGCCCTTTGCGATCCCTTCTCGCGTACTCCTCTTCTTCCTTCTACTTCTCCTACTACTACTCTCTATCCTCTTCTTTTCTCTTCTCTTCTATCCTCTTCTCTTCTCCTCTCTTCTCTTCTCTTCTCTTCTCTTTCCTTCTCTTCTCTTCTCTTTCCTTCTCTTCTCTTCTCTTCTCTTCTCTTCTCTTCTCTTCTCTTCTCTTCTCTTCTCTTCTCTTTTCTTCTCTTCTCTTCTCTTCTCTGATCCAGTACATCTCGATGAATGTGGACAGAGCGACGAACGGACCGAAAGGAAGGGGGATAGAGCGAAAAAGAGAGAGAGAGAGAGAGAGAGAGAGAGAGAGAGTAAGAGAGAGAGAGAGAGGGAGAAGAACGTTTGATTCAGACAATTATTGTCGATCCGTGCTTGGAAATTCATCCGCCTGACGCCAGCACTTTTTTCTCTTTCTTCTTCCTCTCATCCTTCTCTCTTGCTCACTCTTTTCTTCTATTTCTTTACTCGCAAACCACTACGATCTACCCTTTCTCTTCCATCTTTTTTTCTCTCTCTTTTTTCTTTTTTTCTTTTTCTTCGCTCTCTAACTCGCTTCTCGCCTTGTTCTTTATCTTCCACTAACCCTCCCCGTTTCTTTCTTACTTTCTTTTTTTTAATTTTTTCCTTATTCTTTCATCCCTTTTTTCTCAACCCCTTTCTTCCTGCTTTTTCTTCTCCTCCTCCTTTTCCTCTTCTCTCTCTTTAATTGCCTCAAGAAGAAGGAAATTACGAAAAACGGAACGGTGTCTAAAGTAGAACGTGTATTTTATTAATTAAATCACGTTATTTCATCGAACGAACATGGAATTAAAAGGAAATTTTAATACACGACGTGTGTATGATTTTTTATTTGGTTTATATCTTTTCTTTTTCTTTTTTTTTTTTTTTTTTGTTGTATGAAGAATCAAACGAGGTAACAAATTTATCTTTTTCGGTGTATTCTCAGAGTATCAACGAGATACGTTTCTGTTTTTTAGACCGTGTCATTGCCCTCTTGGATGCGAACGTTTTCGAATTATGCTGATACGGAAAACGGTCACGACGCGAATAGTGGTAAAGTCAACGATGTGAATCGCATAACTAAAAGAGAAAGAGAGAGAAAAAGAGAGAAACAGAAAGAACGAATGGTGAGGGAAGGTCGGAGAAAGGAAGCTCGCATCTTTTCGACATGGGTGCTAGAGTGCTTATTCGTCATTCTGTAACTTTAGGGTTGAGAATGAAAGAAAGAGAGAGAGAGAGGGGGAGAGAGAAAGAGACTGCCTTGGCTTGACGCGACTCTAATTTCCGAAAGAGTGCGTGACTCGACTTCGCGAAGAAAGACACGAAAATAATCTCTTTCTATCTCTACCTCTCTTCCTCTCTCTTTCTCTCTCCTTCTCTCTATCTATCTCTATCTTTCTCTTATTCTCTTCGAGAAATAATTCTACAATTTATCAAAGACGCTCACGTTCGTGTCGAGAAGATCGACGATTCTTTATATCACATTTATATTATGCATAGTACGAAAAATGACAGACTTGTGATAATTAAATCTTTTTTTTCTACTTTATGTTACAGGTAAGTTCACTTGATACGGAAAGAGAGAAACAATAATAAAAAAATGATAATAGATAAAATAAAAAAGAGAAAATAAGAGAAAAAGAAAACAGGAAAAAAAGAAGAAGAAAAAAAGAACAGATATTTCATCGACGTAAAAATATGTAAGTAATCATATCGATTATATTGATATAAGAACCGGTAGAAGATTGAAATAAAGAAAAAGAGGATCTCTAGTAAGAAAGCGGCCCGTTCTTCAACGATACCAAGAGAATTCATCCTAAGGAATCGCCCTGCTCCTTATCGTCATAGAACAGAGTTTCTTTTTAGCGTGGGCGCGTTCTATCATCGGTACGAACACTGCTGTTAGACGGTCCGAACGATTTGTAATGGCGATAAAAGAGATTGGCGTGAATCGATGAACTCGACAAAGCCACGACGTGTTTTATTAATTCCAACGAACGAACGAACGAACGAACGAACGAACGAACGAACGAACGAACGAACGAACGAACGAACGAACGAACGAACGAACGAACGAACGAACGAACGAACGAACGAACGAACGAACGAACGAACGAACGAACGAACGAACGAACGAACGAACGAACGAACGAACGAACGAACGAACGAACGAACGAACGAACGAACGAACGAACGAACGAACGAACGAACGAACGAACGAACGAACGAACGAACGAACGAACGAACGAACGAACGAACGAACGAACGAACGAACGAACGAACGAACGAACGAACGAACGAACGAACGAACGAACGAACGAACGAACGAACGAACGAACGAACGAACGAACGAACGAACGAACGAACGAACGAACGAACGAGACGTGTCTTGCCATCTCTCGCAATTCGAACAAGAGGGAGTCACCTGGTAAAGGAGGAGGAAATAGGAGATAGATAGATGGACAGAGAGAGAGAGAGAGAGAGAGAGAGAGAGAGAGAGAGAGAAAGAGGAAGAGAGAGGTAGTAGTAGGAAAAGAGTAGCGTGAGTAGTAGCAAGGTAGGAACCACGGACGGCGCCGCCCACTCGTGTGGAAAAATGATAGCAGCGTACTGACTGAGTGCCTGGGCTTCTGTCGCCCTCTCCCTTTTCCTCTCTCCTACCCCATCCTCTGACACCCACCCGCTTCGTCGACCACCCTCTTGGCCCCATCCTGGCCCTCTGGACTGGCTCGGTACGCGCCCGGAAAACGGGGGTCGAGCTGCTACGAGAGAGAGAATGAGAAAGAGGGAGAGGGAGAGACGAGAGATGCCTGCTCCCGATTCCCTTATCGCCACGGCACAGTTGTGTGTGCCTTTATGAAGATCTGTCAAACTCTCTCTTACTCTCTCTCTCTCTCTCTCTCTCTCTCTCTCTAACTCTCTCTTTCTCTATCTCTCTCTCTCTCTCTCTCTCTCTCTCTAACTCTAACTCTCTCTTTCTCTCTCTCTCTCTCTCTCTCTCTCTCTCTCTCTCTCTCTCTCTGTCTCTCTTCCTATACGTATCTCTTTTTCTCTAACCTTTCTTCTTTCCACTTTTTCCCATCTTTTTCTCACCAACAACGTAGTAGATGCAATGACGTTTCTCTACGCGAGTCTCGTCGAAACCATGAGTTCACCTCGCTTCAACGAAATCTATGGGAATTCCTTCCCTTTTTCATCTCTTATCTTCTTCTTCTTCTTCTTCTTCTTCTTCATTTTCTTCCTCTTATTTTTCTTTTTCATCTTTCTCTCCGAAGAGAAATATCAAATTTCAAGCGCCCAAACAAATTCGATACCAGGACGATCTTACGACTGTTAACGCTTGCGAGATAGCACCGTGTCTCCCTTTCCATCAGGTTTATTTGTTTTTTTCTGTTTTTTTATTTGTTCTCGTTCTCTTTCTTTTTTCTTTTTTCTTTGTGTCTCTTTTCTTTTTTCTTTTTTTTTTTTTTTTCATTCTTTCTTTCTTTGGTTAAGATGCTTTATCGAAATTTGCGTTTCACGTTCGAAAGGATTCTTCGACGGTTCTTCGATCAGCCTCAAACTGAAGATTTGAATTCCTCGAGAAGTCGCATTATCGTCTTCGAACTCATTGACTTCACGATGAACTGTATTACAGGGAGAGAAAGAAATAGATAGGAAACGATAGAGAGAGACAGAGAGAGAGAGAGAGAGAGAGAGAGAGAAGAGGGAAAGAAAAATTAGCAATATTTATACAATACTTATCTAAACGTTTCAATCTTGTTATGCATTTGCTATGTATGTACTTATTATGCATTTGCTACGTATATATACTTCTTTAAACATTGATTATATATTTATACATAGATATAAGAATATTTTGATGGTACACATTCATCAATAATTAATATCATTTAATCGTAAATGATATTAATTATATGATGTGTTCCAATATTCATTTTTTGTTTTCTTTTCCTTTATCTTTTTTTTTGGTACTCAAGTTTTCTGATTCAAAATGACAGGAATGTAGTGCTCTTGAACGGTCAAGTTATCATTCGATTACGCGAACGTGCGTCATCAGTCAATGGGACGTTAAATTATCTCGTATCGTCTCTTACGAATTTCAATTCTAATCGACGGTACAGTTATTTTCCCGCCGTGGAAAGAGTAATGATTTTTGGAGCTGATAAAAAAGTGTCCTTGACAAATTCTTACGCGACTCGTATTAACGAACGATCGGCTGTCGATATTTTTCTTAACTATCTCGCGAGAATGAAAGAGAGAAAGCGAGAGAGAGAAAGAGAGAGAGAGAAAGGAAGGGAATGAGAGAGAAACAGTGAGAGAGAAAGAGTGAGAGAGAGAGAGAGAGAGAGAAGCTAAAAATACCGTCGACTCTATGTGGGAATGATTCGGTATCTCGCACGACGTCACGGGGGTCTGAAATATGAGAGATACGATGGACCTCGCCCCCATCCCATCCCATTCTCCCGATGGTGCATTAGCGCTAATCTCTGCTCTTTAGTCCTCTCTTTATCTTTTCTCTTTCCCCGCGTCCTCTCTCTCTCTCTCTCTCTCTTTCTTTCTCACTCTTTCTCTTTCTACCCACCTTCCATCCTGCTCCTTCGTTCCGTGCTCGAAGGATAAGTCACGAGAGATAAACAGAGAAAAACAGAGAGAAAGAGAGAGAAAGAATGAGGGAGAGAGAGTGAGAGAGAAAGGAAAGGAAAGAAGGTGATACGACCAGGTATACCTTTCTTTCTTTCTCTCTTTTATTCTTCTTTCGTTCTCTATCTCTTTCTCTCTCTCTCTCTCTCTCTCTCTCCCTCTCTCTCTCTCTCTCTCTCTCTCTCTCTCTCTCTCTCTCTCTCTCTCTCTCTCTTATTCTCGAGTGCTGTGGTTGCTACTTCTCGCCAACGGACGCACTTTTATCAGCACGATCTAATCTACACGATCCGTTATTTCGTGGCCGTCGTGTGTGTGCCCGTGTTTTTACGTTGGGATGGCTTCACTTTGAGTTTTGACATTCGGAATCTCATTAACGTTCGTGAAATCTCGATCCGAAAGGGGGATTAAGTCTCTGTCGCGACTGTTGCCTGAGGAAAAGGTCCTCGTCAGTCTCTCTCTTTCTATATATCGTATCGTTTATCTTTATTTTTTTTATTCTTTTATTTTCTCCTTTTTCTTTTTTATTATCATCGGTCAGGTATATCACTTTTCGTTAAGATTCATCCGACAAGCGTTGGAGATTAAATAGGACGTTGAATTATTTCTTACACGTACTATTCTTCTTCTCGTGAAAAGTTCGCGCGGAAATTATTTGATCACGTTTAAATCATATAATTTTATCTTCCCTTTATATTTTTTTATAACTTTTCGTTTTAAGATCAATATAACGTTGGATAATAAACATAACGTTTTAAATTATTTCTTACTCATATTCTTATTCTCGAAAAAAATTCGCGTGAAAATTATTTGATTACGTTTGATTCACGTAAGTTTATGTTATTTTTATATCTTATTATAACATTTCGTTCTAAGAATCATCTGACGAACATATGAAAAAATATGTAAATTATTTCTTTCTTTCTTTTTAATCATCTTCTCTGTATCTTATTTTTACCCACGAAAGTACTTATTTACTTATATTGAGAAAGAACAACGAATAAAATGAATACTTTTATTTAATTTCTCGTCCCATATCAAGTTAGGTATCGCCCGCATCGATGTCTTCTTTAGCGCTATCTCCACTAATGGCCGTGCATGCATATGCATATATATGGAGGGTACGTCCATATAAACTAGACGTTAGTTTCACTCGACGTTAACCTTTACCGTTCGAGTAGTCGCTGATCCTAACGTCGGAGACTTAAGGATCGTATAATACCGCGCGAACTTAATGAATTCGAATCTAATAAACCATGCACCCTGAAGAATTCTCTATATGTGAGAAAGAAAGAGAGAGAGAGACAGATAGAAAAAGAGAAAGAGATAGAGAGAGATAGAGACAAAGAGAAAGAGAGAGAGAGAGAGAGAAGAGAGAGAGAGAAAGAGAAAGAGAGAGAAAGATGACGATAAGGATCGTCGTCCCTATGTTTTCTACGATTAATGGTGTCTTTCACGAATTACGATACTTTCACTTCTCTCTGAACATCTTCTATGCATTTCGATTTAATTACACAATGCCTTTATTGTCTTTGGCGTGATCATTAGTATTCGATGTCAATAATTGTTAGTATAAAAGGTAAATAGGAGATCGTCTACGAGAGAGAAAAAAAAGACAGAGAAAAAAAAGTGAAGAGAAAGAAGTGAAACAGAACTGACTCTGGGCAGCCAATTTGCGATAGAATCGAGTAGTCCTTTTTCTTTTTTTCATTCTTTTTTCTCTTTTCTTTTTTCGTTTTTTTTTGCAGCGAATATTAGTGGAAAAAGCAAACAAAACCGGAGAGGGTTAGGATGAGTTGCTAAAAGGTTTCGAAGTTTTCAACAATACCATTCGGTGATTCGAGAAGAGAGATACATAGAAAGAGAGAGAAAGAGAGAAGGAAAGAGAGAGAGAGAGAGAGAGAGAGAGAGAAAAAGAGTTATTGAATTTTTATTGGTGACGAACGAATCAATTTGCGATTAAAGCTCTTTTTCCCTCTTCGTGGGCAGCTCGCATCGTCACAACCTCGTCGAATGCGACAGTTCATTTAAAGGAGATGAGAAGAGTGAGAGAGAGGGAGGGAGAGACAGACAGAGACAGAGATTCCTCTGCTCACGCAAAACTCGTTTGGTTCAATCGTCACTTCCGACAAGCGGACTAATGTAAAACTTTCTAGCACAAAACTTTGATCGACGGCCACTCAGTCATAATCTCTCTCTCTCTTTCTCTTTCTTCTCTCTTTCTCTCTCTCTCTCTCTCTCTCTTTCTTTCTGTTTCTTCTTCTTCTTCTTTCTCTCTCTCTCTCTCTCTTTCTCTCTCACTTCCCATTTTTTTCTTTCTTTCTTTCTTTTTTCTTTTTCCGAAGACTTGCGAATTCATCTCATCTTTCAATAAATCTAAAAATTAGGCGAACGTCAATCAAACGATTCAGGAGATAAAATTTTAAATGATTCATCCTTTGATTGAAATTCAACTAAACGAAACCAAATTCAATCAAACGAAAAGGAAATATTAGAATTGTGTTCGCTATTGGGATATTACTTTGACAGATCATAATGTCTCGAGTATATTGCATTAACAAAAAAAATGATCTTAAGGATCACAATGATCGAGTGTCGGCCGTCATTTGATCAAGTCTCACGAGTATCCTTACTTCCTTTCAGCCTTTCAAGACGTCCTACCACGTGTTCGAGATCGTTCATTCGAAGACGTTGAATATTCTTTAAACCCTCGCCGGTTTCAAGATACTCACGTGCACGAAGAAAAGAAAAGCGGAAGGAGCACGTGCAAAACTTAATGGATTCCCTTTGTATAGAAGTTATACCTCCTTCTTGTCAGAAACCGCTTCTCTTGTTAGGAAGGGGTGGACACGTGCTACCCGCACAAAGAAAGTAACTTTAAGATGATACATTAAACACGTGCTATGATCAATATAGATTATTTAACCAGATCGATTCCTGTAAGTTCGAATAAATTATTTCGAACGCATATTGTGATATAACTTTATCTTATAATTATTAGTATTTATTCAAAATAAAATAACAATTGTTTACAGATATATTACCCAAAAAATCTCTTAATTACCGATCACTTATTTGAATTATTTATTAAAACCATCGATAGATACATGATAGGTATATATAACAAAAAAAATTGTTTATTGTTAATTAAGTTTAGAAAGAGATAAAAAACGGAAGTTTGTTATTGCCCACGCAATAGAAATAGGATTTATTCTTATTCTGTTCCTTTTTTCTTTTCTTTTTTATTTTCTTTTCTTTCTTTTTTTTTCTTTTCTTTCTTTTTTTTTTCTTAGTTATTTTACAAGAAACGGATGTCGTCGACTTTTCGGATGTATATACTTGTTCATGTTAATGGCCTAATGGCAAATCGATGTTCGGGACCAAACGCAGCCCGTGTTACACCGCGAATACGCGTACGGACGATTACACCTTTTCTCTGTTGGTTTTCTCGTGGCGTCTCACTTTGTGCCACGACGCGACTAGTATCGCGGAATGGCCCTGATAAAAGGCTTATCTTATCACACGGAACTGCTCTTTTCACCCTCGCTTTGCCTTCTGCTTCTTCTATCTCCCTTCTTCTATCTCCCTTCTTCTCCTCCTACTCCTACTCCACCTCTTTCTTATTCGTCTCTTATTTCACTTCTTTTTTTCCTTTGCCCGTTTTCTTTCTTCTTCGGTCCTTCCTGTACGGAGGGACAGTAGATCCATTTATTCGCAAATGCCAAGGCCGAGAGAAGAAGAAAGACGGAGAAGGAGGAAAGAGATCGACGATGGTGTAACGATGGCTTCGAGGTCAACGATTCTGTCTCTCAAAAATCGATTTCGAAGGAGAAGAAACACGAAAACGAGATTTTTCAAGATCGATCAACCCCCGACGACGTGTAGTTCGTCTGGGTATACATTTCTTCCGCTTTTTTCCATCTAAAGTGTTAGAAGCTAGGGAGAGGGGGAAAAAGTATGGAAAAAAGAAAGAGATAAAAAGGAAGAGAAAGGAAAGGAAAGAAAAGAAAAGGAAAGAAAAAGAAAGAAAAAAACTTAAGAATGTTTTCGATCGAGCACGAAGCTCGACCTAGTCTGATTACTGTCCGGTTAGGAAAGAAAAGTGGGAGGAGAAGTAGGAGGATTTAGCAGGGGTCGTCTTTGTCGAGATAGGAAGCGATCCTCGTTGGAGGGTGATCGACGATTTGTCAAAGTCTTTCAACGAGAGTCGCCGCGACAAGTTTCGAGGAGGGTGACAATGCCGATTTCTGGCTGGTTTGATGTTTGGAGGAAGGGGAGGAAAAAAGAAAGGAAGAAGAAAAAAAGAAAGGGGAAAAAAAGAAAACGCGAGACCTACGTCACCCTCTATTATCGTCGTCTGACGCGAAAGAAAATCCAGAAAATCGTTCTCTCTTATTAAACATTATCTCTCTCTTTTTGTCTCCCTTTCCTTGTTTCTCTGTCTGTCTGTCTTTTTCTCTCTCTCTTTCTTCCTCTCTTTGTGCATCTCTCTTCCTCTTTCTATATCTGTCTGTCTGTCTATCTCTTTCTCTCTCTCTCTTTACTCAGTAAGAATTTCTTCGTGTAGGCAGACCGTTGTATCGATTCGCTTTAGGATCAACAAGATCATTCATTTCTGTATCCCGAAGCGTGAAACGGCGAAGAAGGGACAAGAGATTCCACGTAATCGCACGCGAGAGAGAGTGAGAGGTCTACCCGGAGGATGGATCATCTTTGTAAAGTCGGTGACCGTTGGCCTCTTCGAGTACCTAGTACGATGAGAAAGAGAGAGAGAGCGAGAGAGAGAGAGAAAGAGAGAGAGAAAGAGTAGCTGGCGCCGCGTTATCTCGTTCGTTAAGATCCTCCTAGCGAGACGAAAGAGAGAGAGAGAGAGAAGGAACTAGAGAGGGAGAGAGGGAGAGTGGGCACGGGACTAAAGAGAGACGAATCTAACAGTGGTCTCACTGTCTCGTAAAGATTCTTCTCCCCTTCCTTCCCCTTCCCACCATCACCACCACCACCGTCACCATTGCACTCTCTCTTTCTCTCTTATTCTATCCCTTTCCGTTCCGAGGAGAGAGGATTGAGAAACGGTTGTCCGAGTTGAGATAGTCCTTCTCCATCCTTCTCTCATTGGTTCAGATGGACAGATAATAAAACTCGGTTCGCCGAGTCTAAAATCGAGTAGCTTCTCGAGAAGCATCGACGGTAGTAGGATCTCATGTGAATCTCGAAAAATCGTTTTGAAAGACGACTATCTCATGAGTACCATCTAAACGATATCTCTCTCTCTCTCTCTCGCTCTTTCTTTGTCTCTCTCGTTCTTCTAGTCTTACAAGGGGAAGAAAAAGAACGAATGAAAAAAAAAACAAAAAAATGAAGTTTCTCTTTGGCGATCACAGTTCTTCGCTATGGAGATGGGCAGATGCTATGGTGGAAAGCTCGTAACTTTGAATACGAAAGAGAGAGAGAGAGAGAGAGAGAGAGACACTAGAAACCGCTAGCAAAGTTCTCCGATAGCCTGATGGTCATTTCTCATTTGTGTAATCTCTCCCTTCTTCTCTCTGGTCTCCCCCACTACGTTCTATCTGGACACTCTTCCGCGGGAGCTCCAGGGGATGATGTAAGCGTTCCAACAGGGCGACCATTTGTTCCGTGGGGGCGCACATTTTGACGAGGCGGACTCTAATCGTCCTACTACAGTGCAACCCCCGCTACTTCCACAGGGGACGTAATCATAATTGCGTAGACCGATAAAAAAGCACCGGCTCTTTTTCACCGTCGACCCAGTGAAAAGCCACAAAACTCTTCTTGGTCGTGAGTCTACAGAAGACAGAGAAAAAATAAATCGGGAGGTTGGGGGATGAGAAGAAGGAGAAAGAGCCAAAGGGAGAAGGACTGATGACTGAGCTGGGCAATGCACACTTCCTTTTTCGTTCTGGTTGGCAGACATTTTTTTTCTTTTCTCCTTTTTCCTTTTATTTTCTTTCATTTTTTTTTCTTTCTTACTCGATTTAAAAGCAATATCGAGATAGGAAAAGAGTAAGATCCTGTTATGATTCCTCGAATATTCGATTATTATTTACTTGCAATAGTCTGTAAAAAGTATTATTCGCAGTAAGAATCGTGATAACGCCGTTTTCCGATAACGTCGTATCGTGATAAAGCGAAATGTATTGCATGTATAACGTCATTGTTGCAAACGTTCACATATATAATTGAATATATGTATGTATGCATGTGTAAGTAAATATATATATATATATATATATATATATATATATATATATATATGGCAATTTCATAGTAATTAACCAGTACATTGCACACGTACATATTTATCATAACATTCTTCGATTATCATTTTGACTGTTTTGATCATCCGTTTTCGTCAGTTGGGACGAATTAATCGTACACTTTTCCCAATGGTATATCCTTCTATTGTCGTTTTCGAAAGATAGCTTATTCTTTTTTTCAATCGATTATCCTCTGTGAAGTTAATTAACACTTTCGATCTAGAGTTATGCATAAAAATATCTCTTTATCTCTCTCTCTCTCTATCTCTCTCTCTCTCTCTCTGTTTTTTGTATTATTTTTCGAAAGAATTATCAATCAGCCATAAAAGCAAACGATTACAAACTTTAATGAATTTTTATGCTCTTTACGAAATAACCTTCCTCCTCCGGTTGTTCTTTCATCGATAAAACGAGGCAGATTCGGATCGCAAAAAGACTCGAAAGAGCTCAAAGTATACTCGTTTCTCGTTATCATCGTAATCTAGAGTCTCTTACGTTGAGTAGATATAATATATCGGCAAGTAATTACCGATTGGCCAGACGATAATTGTCCTACGTATGTAAGTACGTGTATTTCACAACGCCTTTTAGAGGCGTGACGCAACTTAACGTTGAACCATAATGTCGTCGTTGAAATGTGAATCGGTAGCTGGTTAAACGAACACGTAAAGTACATATGTACATACATACATTCATAAGTAAAGTATATATACTTGCTCAAAAGCACCCATCGAAAGAAAATTCCATCGATAAACGCATGTTTGATACTGCTAAACACTATGACTAATATATCTATACATCCTTCTATCTTCATATACCGTTAGGAAAGAGCAAATAGAAAGGTAATTAAGCGTTTCTGCCGATCATTCGATTCATCGATATCATTATACGCTTCAGCCTTCTATCGCTACAAACGTACGAATGTATAAATATGTATATATATATATATATATATATATATATATATATATATTCACACACACATGCACGCACATACACATATATATATATACACATAGTATATGTACACGATTCGTCTCGCATACGTCGAATCAATCACTTTAAATTACATTCGCGCGCTACAGAGTGAGAAAGAGAGAGAGAGAGGGAATTTTCAAATGGAAACACGATAGGGCACATCATTGAATAATTATCGATGGCGAGGCTGATACTTCAAGTATCAGTCTTCAAACTAATTTGATTTTCTAATCTTTTCTAATATTAACTTTTCTTTATTTTTTTTTCTCTTATTTTCTTTTTTATTTTTTTTTTCTTCAAAATATTATCCTTTTCTTAAAAAAAAAGGAGGAATAAAAAAAGAAAAATAAAAAATACCAAAACAGAACAGGAGTCGTTAAAACTAGAGCGCAAGCGAGGTGAGAGAGCACAGAGGACAAAGAGACACAGTTATTAGATACAGTCGTTTCCTACGTGTCTTACGATCATCCTTATCGTTATCGCCATTAGTCACGAAGCTCGTTGTAACGCGCGTTACGAGTATCGCGGCCCGTTATCGTTATCCGTTATCGTTTCACGTTATCGGCGAAGTTCAAGCTCCGTGTAGCATCGGTGTGATGAGGGGTACACTCGTATAAATAGAGAAAGAGAGACAAGAGAATCCAACAAATTCTCTTGTAAAATAGTTATTCTCACTGTTTCTCTTCCATTTCGATCATTTAATAACAATAATATTATGCAATTCTTAAGTTTTCATTTTTTCATTACGAAGTAATCGTATTAAGTATGAAGAAAGAAAAAAAGAAAAATAAATAAATAAATAAATAAATAAATAAATAAATAAATAAATAAATAAATAGTAGATATGAAGACATTTTTGTAATTCTTCCCTTGGAATTTTCCTACTTTCTTTGAGAAAGAAAAGAAAAAGGAGGGAGAGAGAAAGAGAGAAAGAGAGAGAGAGAGAGAAAGAGAGAAAGAGAGAAAGAGACAAAGAGAAAGAGAAAGAGAAAGAGAGAGAAAAGAAGATATAACTACGGGAAATGTTTACTCGACATTATCGTCGAGTAATAGAGATAGAAGGATGGAAGATGGGAGATAGGGAGGAGGGCAAGCAAAGAGGGAGATAGATGGAAGGTATAACTGTATATGTGTGACAAAGAGGGAGAGAGAGAGAGACAGAGAGAGAGAGAGAAAGCGAGGGAGGGAGAGAGAGAGAATGTACGAGTGTATATATAGCGGTAGAAGAGAGAGAAAGAGAGAAGATGTGATAACAGGTAGCCATGGGTCCTTGTGTCGCTTCGAAACCCAGTGATAGTGTTTCTCTAGAAGAGCGAACACGTTCTCACGTTATTTCTAACCCCGTTTTTTTTATTTCTCTTTCTTTCTCTGTCTCTCTCTCCCTCTCTCTCTCTCTTTATTTCTCTCTCTCTTTCTCTCTCTCTCTTTCTCTCTCTACGTATCTTCAAGAAATTGTAATCGAAAATAGAAGACATTTAACCGATCGTGATTTTTATAATTAATTGATCGTCGATTGTCACAGATCATCGATAAACCATTTCATGAATTGTGATTATTCGAATTGTGATTTCTTATGGAAAATAAAAAATGAAGCGACTCGAACTTCTACGCCCGAACGATATTACGTTTGCCGATTTGGAAAAACATTAGGTGAATCAATTTTTCGTAATACGTTCGTTCTACACGCTGAAGAATTGTACGTGCGTTTCTGATCGATAAGATGACGATCAAGCTGGATGACTTATCGAACGACGATAACGCTCTTATATAGGAGGAAAAGAGCGAGGAGAAGAAGAGAAAAATACAAAAAGAGATAGAGAGAGAGAGACAGAGAGAAAGAAAGAGAGAGAGAGAGTGTGAGAGAGAGAGAGAGAGAAGAGAAAAAGAAAGAGAGGAGAGAGAAAGAGAAACGAACGTAGAAACGGTTCGGCCAAACGATACGCGGATTATCCGGACGTGCGTTTGATTCCGCCTCGCAGAAGATACTGCCAGTTCCAATTTCGTGATCTGCAGTGGAAGAAGCGGAGATCGTGCGATTTAGTTTTATCGAATATCGACGAAAAATCGAGGACGAGAGTCGGTAACCGGCTTTATCGTGTGCAGAGTCGAGAAATTATCTTTCTTTTTTAAAGTTGACAAAATAAAAAGAAAAAGAAAAAAGAAAAGAAAAAACAGAACAATACATAAAAATGTTGCTTCCTAACAAAGAGATCGTTCGCGATCGAGTATCGTCTAGTGCAGTGTTTTTTTGAGTGCATTTAAAAAAAAAAAGGAAGGGGAAAAGATAAAAAATAAAAAAGAAAGAAAAAAAAATGTAAAAATGCAATAAAAGGATTTGGTGCGATGTGATACGAGAGTTCATGAGATTTCGATTTTCGTGATCGACCTCTCTTTTTCTCTCTCTCTCTTTCTCTCTCTCTCTCTCTCTCTCTCTCTCTCTCTCTCTTTCTATCTCTCTCTTTCTCTTTCCTTTTCTCTCATTTTTATCATGAGCATTCTCTTGTGGCGACTGAGGAGGGCAAGCCAACTGCGAATGGAGAGTTCCTTTCCCATTTCTAGTAAGTAACTACAGTTAACGAGTTAACGACGATTATTCAGAGAATTCCCACGTTCTTTTTCATCGACTTGATATTGTTCTCATTTTTCGATTTACGTGTTGCAAGAAAATGAATGAGTGAGTGAGGAGGGGGCAGAGAAAGAGAGTGAGAGAAAGAAACAGAGACAAATAGATAGAGAAGAAAGAGGAGCAGTGTATGTATATATGTATATATATATATATATATATATATATATATATATATATATATTAGAGAGAGAGAGAGAGAGAGAATGTGTATGTCTGTGTGAGAGTTTCGACGAACGTCGCGCGCTGGTCGCGGCCTCGGAGCGTTAATGGGAGGAGTTCATTAAGATCGCGCGATTAGCTCTTTATCGCGGGGCTGAGCGAGGCTCGTTACTTTCGCGTGACGTCACTTCCTCCTCTGTCGCCGCCGCTTCGTCGTCGTTCCACAACGTCCTCTCTCTCTCTCTCTCTCTCTCTCTCTCTCTCTCTCTCTCTCTCTCTCTCTCCTCTTTCTTTTAGTTACTCCAAGAATTTTATTCTCTTCTCTTTTTTCTTCTTTTTTCTCTTATTTTTTTTTTTCTTTTTTTTTTTGTTATTTTTTAATTTTTGTTTTGTTTTTTTCTTTTCTTTTTTATCAGATATTTTTCCCCCATTACTTCACTTTTGCTTTACGTTGTTTGCTTCCCTTTGTTCTTGGCGTTTCATGTCCGATTAGAGATCTCGATTTCGACGAAATGAGAACGATCGATTACTCGTGTTTCGATGCACAAGATCGTAGATCGTTGATCTTTATCAGGAGACAGGAGATATCGTTTCGTTCAAACAAAATTTCATCATCGTTCTCCTAGATACGTATCGCATCGTGGACGATAATAATTAACGAGAATTCCATGGGTCCCGATACTATTCTTCAATCGATCGATCGAACGATCGATCAATTAATCTATCGATCTATCGAAATCTTTTCTCTTTCCTATTCTTTTTTTGAACGCACTTATGTATGTATCTACCGTCGAACTTTGCTTTCGTTTTAAAGTCGAGATGGCATTAAAACAAACGATTGATTTTCTCTTTCGATGACATACTTATTAAAAAGGAGATACGTGACAATAGTAAATTAAAATCCATCTTGTACATACACATATACGCGTCTATACGTGTATGTGTATTTTACTATGCGTTCTTCGTTAAGATATTGTGTGCGAACATTAGGTAATCTTTTTTTTGATTTTATTTTATTTTTATTTTTGTTTTTTTATTATTTGTCTATTTGTTTTTTAATGTATGAGTGATATTACAACCGTTCGACAAACTATTGGGATTATTATACGATATAATCGACGATTTTTATTTCGATTGCTACGCAATATTATCATCGTCTCAAGAGCAAAAGAAGGATAGCTAAAGAAGTACAACTTTTATCGATATTCCAGTCTATTTTTATCTTAACGCGATCTCACTGAGTCATTGTCGATCGATCCGTGTCTTTTCTATCTATCTTTATTTTCTTTCTCTCTTTATCAAACACACACACACACACACACACATACATACACACGCATTTCCACATGTATATGTATTCTCGCACGTTTTTCGATCTCTCGAAAGAAGAGAACGCGAACCAGGTTGATCACGATTTCAAAGACGAGGGAGGAAGGAAAAAAGGAAGAAAGAAAGAAAGAAAAAAAAAGAAAAAGAAAGAAAGGAAGGAAGGAGAAAGGAAGGAAGGAAGGAAGAAAGAAGGAAGAAGGAAGGAAGGAAGGAAGGAAGGAAGGAAGGAAGGAAGGAAGGATGGATGGATGGACGGATGGATGGATGGATAGATGGATGGATGGATAGAAGGATGGATAAGGAGAAGAGTAGAGGAGTAAACTCGTGAAGGAGGAGAAAGAAGAGGGTTCCACGAAAGGCAAGAACGAAATAAACGATAAGAGGGACGCCGGGTTAACCAACAAGCAAATTAACACGTGGGAGGGTCCGATCGGCAAATGAGATAATTGTGCAACGAGGGCTCCCTCGAGGCATCTTCCTTCTCTCTTTTCTCTCTCTATCTCTCTTTCTCTCTTCTCTCCTTTTCTCTCTCTCTCTCTCTCTCTCTTTCTCTTTCTCTCTTTACTCTTATATTCTCCTCTCATTCAGTCTTAGTTCGCGCTACGACGACGAGTTTTAGCTCTTTCTTCCTCTCTCTCTCTCTCTTCCTATCTCTCTCTCTTTTTCTTTCATCAACGGGCGTTATTCGTCTCACATAAACGCATGGACGAAGAAAAGAAAAGAAAAGAGAATAAGAGAAGGAAAAAAGAGTGGAGAGGAGAGGAGAGGAGAGGAAAGGAGAAAAAGTTAAAAAGGGAAAGGGCACGAGGCGATCGGGAGAGGCGTGTTAACGTTGGATGGACCCATCGATCGATCTATCGATCCCTCCGTGGCTAACCCTATCCTACCCGGGACTTCTTTATCCGCTTTTTCTTCTCGTTCGTGCCAACACATAGTTACATACGTATAACAACACGCACACGTGTAAAAATTTAAAACGAAAGAGTAAGAGTTCGTGATCGGTAGGTACCTGCTTTTCGATACTTTATAATCCGGTTTTCGGACTGTATCCTTGAACACTGTTGTTCCTTCTGAAAATCCAAATCCTAGAAGATCATCGAAACGTGACCGCCTATGCAACGATCGTTCTTTGAATCGTCCAATTAATTCCGTTCCTTCGTGTCTATCCTCCGAAGATCTCATCTCTCTCTCTCTCTCTCTCTCTCTCTCTCTCTCTCTCTCTCTCTCTCTCTCTCTCTCTCTCTCATACATATTCTTTTTCTCTTTCTCTCCTTCGTAGAACAGTAACACGTTCGTGAAATCTTCCGTGGAACAACGTAGAGATCATCAAGGATCGAAATGAAAATAAAAAATCGGTCCAATTTCTCTCTCTTTCTCTCTCTCTCTCTTCTAAGATCTTACAACACGAAGAGAAAGAGAAGGAAAAATAGAAAGAAGAACGATAAGTCTCGCCGATAAAACGGGGCCAAACATTTGTTCGCGATAAGATCCCGTATCTTCTGAGAAATCGTGCTTTTTACGTTCTTGCACGAGACCGTGTCTGTCCTTCTCCTTTCTTCGCAAAAGTTATGAGACCAAGATAGAGAGAGAGAGAGAGGAGGGGTGGCAGCTAGTGGAGAAGCACGGAAGATAGAAAGAGATAGAAAGAACTCCTCCCTCTCTGTCTCTCCTTTCTCTCTCTCATTCTCTCTCTCTCTCTCTCACTCTTTCTAACATGAAAGCAACGATGTTGTTGGTTGGTGTGCACACTCCCGGCTTCAGATAGAGATAGCTATTTTTAATAGAGGTTCCTTCGAGTGCTCGAATGCCGATAGTCGAGCGCCTATCTACCGGTAGATATTTTTAATATCGGAAACGGCCGGCCAGGGAGGGTTGTTGAGAGGGAGGGAGGGCTACGAACGGAGTCAGGAAGATAAGTCTCTACGTCGGGAAACCGGCGAGTTGGCAATTCTCTCTCTCTCCCCCTCCCTCCTCCCTCCCTTCCTCTCCCTCTCTCTCTCTCTCTCTCTCTCTCTCTCTCTCTCTCTCTCTCTCTCTCTCTCTCTCTCTCTCTCTCTCTTCCTTCCTCGTCGATCATGATCTATTCTCGAGCTCTTAGGATCGTGTATCGATCTTGCTGACGTACAAAGAGGGTGTGTCCGTTCTCTTTTTTTCTTTTCTTTTTTTTTTCTTTTCTTTTTTTTTTCTTTTCATTTCCCTTCGAGCATATTGATAACATTTGCGGATGTTCGCACAGAGAATATTTGCATTTTGGTTAATTTTAATTTACTTTTACATATTACATATGTAAATTATTATAAATATTGTTTTATTTCATAACTAAAAACCCAGTTAAATGGTTTATTACATTTTTAATCGAGCTAATCAATAAAAAATCATTCGTACTTAAGATAGTTCTTTTTTTTTTTTTTTTCTTTTAACGGTAAAATAAAATTCATATCGTTAATGAAAAAGAAGAAAAGGATGAAAAGAAAAAAAAAGAGAAACGATCATTAAATATCCGAAAATTGAAACGTCTTCTATCGTTCGACGTTATACGAACGAAAGAAAGGTAGGAAGAAAGAGATCGATGAATCGATTTCACCAAAGACGAAGAAGAGTATCGGATATCCCTCGGTCTATAGCGAAAAGGAAGGGAGGCAGGAAGGGGGGATGGGAGGGAGGGAGATAGGTAGGTAGGGAGAGAGTCGCGCTTGGTGCACGATACGCAGAGGGTGTGGGTCCGATTAACACGTTGTTTGTATAGGGGAATGTATAATAACAGGTTGCGCCGTTGGCATAGGTACCCATTTGTATCTGCAGGAGGGCATCTCGGGTTCTCTCATCCTGCTGCTCCGCTGGAAAGAAAGAGAGATAGAGAGAGAGAGAGAGAGAGAGAGAGAGAGAGAGAGAAAGAGAGAAAGAGAGAGAGAGTAAGGTCGAATGAATGACTGTGCGTGAAAGAGGAAGAAGAGGGAAAAGAGAGAAGAGTAGGTAGGGGTCGTATCTGCATTGCATCGGCGAACCGTCCCCATGTGCACCATGAAGAGCTTACTTCTCTCTCTCTCCCCCTCAATCTCTCTCTCTCTCTCTCTTCGTGGTTCAGTCTTCTCTCTTTCTCTCTCAATACACCTGGTGCTCATCGTCTCGATCTCGATGCAGCCCTGAAGGACTCTCTCTCTATCTTTCTCTCTCTCTCTCTCTCTCTCTCTCTCACTCTCTTTCTCTCTCTCGCTTGATCGTTTTTTACTCTTTTTCGTTAAGGCCATCAGCACCACCGTGGCAGATCAGTACGATCCATGAGAAAAAGAGAATACTCGTGGTCTGTCCAACGTTTGACGATAATAATAATTTTTATAGTATTCGATCTCCAATTCGTATCGATAGATACGAATGGTTATACCAAAGAGAAAGGGAAACACTAGATAGAGCTAATATTTCGTTCGTTTAGACACTTCTAACTCCGTAGAGATATTTCGATGGAATTAATATCCGGTCCCGATAGGCTTGTATTCTACATCGATACTCGATACCGTAGCAATATCGATACCGGCTGCGTTTCCTTTCGTGGTTAATAGCCCCGACGAGATTCACGCCTGGTTTATACATAGATAGGTATGATGTTGTGTCCTACGTGTCTGTCGGAGGGTTCCTGTTTTATCAAAAAACTCGGCTCATCGCCCTCTTCTTCTTCTTCTTCTTCTTCTTCATCTTCCTCATCTTCGTTTTCATCATTTTCTTCTTCTTTTTCTTCTTTTCTTTTGCTTCACACACATCGATATTCTTTATCGGCCGTTCAGCATATCCCAGGAACATTACGGTTGCCGGTTGATTGATATACAAAGTTGACAAAGTGTGACATCGACATCGTAGACGAGCCAACCGTCTTCGTTCGTTCGTTCGTTCGTTCGTTCGTTCGTTCGTTCGTTCGTTCATTCGTTTCCACCTTACATCGTGGTCGTTGTTGGATACAGAGGTAATGGCCCGGCAACGATATCTCACCATTGTGCCCCGGTTACGCGAGTTCTCTGTTTCGTATCTTTCACCGAGAGTGAAAGATCATCCGAATCGTTCCTTCACCGAACCTACCGACTATTTCATACGTGTTTCTTGTGTAGCTGAGTAGAACGATAAGAACCGATCGATTGAAAATTCGACTTTCCACCAAGAAATATATCTTCCTCCTTTTCTTTCTACCGATGGACCGTTTTAACCCTATTATTCAAATATCAGATATGTATCATTCGATCTTCGTCATTTTACTTTAACTGCGACATATATACGAACGTAGTTATTTATATAAAATGATACTTATTTAAAAAAAGAAAATATTTACAATAAATCTACTAAAGTTTCAGTAGATCATTGAAATTTTATTAATAATTATAATATTCTCTTGGACAAAAGATATTAGAAAATGTTTTTTATAATTATCTAGAGTAAATATCCTAAAGGGACATATCGTTATTTATTTGGGATATGAATAAAAATCCAAAAAAATAAGTATGAATCCGTTTAAGAATCGGCGCGAAAATAATGGGAAGGTTGGGGTGGAGGTAGAGGTGGAGTGAGTGAGAGAGTATCACTCGATACATATCCTCAAAAAGTTGTCGACTCGAATAATCCGTGCGATGGCATCGTCGTAGTCGTCATAGTCATCGGACTTGTGTCGGTGGATTGGTGTGTTATAAGAGCTTATCGCGAAGCGCACGCGGTCGCCAGTGCCAGTCACCGGGCGCGGAATTCTGAAGAATTCGTGGCCCAGGGAGAGAGATCCGTTCTATAGAAATATTCTTTTGTCTGTGTATGTGTATGTACTTACTTATTTATGTACATATGTATCTACTACGTATGTATGGCGTCGTGTTCTTGTAGACCGAGTTTTTTGATTACGATGAATTTTTCTTTACCCGGTGGGAACCAAGCATCGCCTTCGCGTCGATAGCGTTGTGAAATAAAACGAATCAACCCTTTTATCTTTCTCTTTTTCTTTCTCGTCTCTCTCTCTCCCTCTCTCTCTCTTTCTCTTCATCAAGTTCAACAATATCTCGATTTATAATTTCTGAATTTTATTCTGAATTAAAAGATAAATGATTCGGAATCTAAAGAAAAAAAAAAGAAAAATAAATCATAAAAATGATTGATGAAATATATTGTAAATTAACATTCGATCGTTTATGTCTGAAAATATAAAAAAGACTAAAAAGAAATATAAGAAATAGATAGAGATGCCTGTTATCATCTAGTTGTAACTAGACGTATCTCACGCGACCCGTTTTTTTTCCCTCTTCGAAAGTAGAAAGAGAAAGAGAAGAAGAAGGAGAAAGAGTGTCCTATTCCTCTTCCTACTAACCTCCCAACACCTCTCCCCCAGTCACCTCCCTACGAAGAGAGAAAGAAATAAGAGGGAGAGTCGCAGCACTTCCTTATCTATCGTAACGACTGCTCGTTATTAATCGGTGCGCCCTGTTCAAGATACGAACCTTACACCCTCTGGCACCCATCCCCCACGTAACACCAATACACATATATATACATAGACATATACAAACACACATTTAGATAGACGTTACACAGTCTTACACATACACGGTTCATAGAGGCAGCGTTTGCTGCGTGGTTGCGCATAGTCCCGATGGAAACGAGCGTATCTCTCTCTCCGTTTTTCCTTCCTTCTCTCTCTCTCTCTCTCTCTCTCTCTCTCTCTCTTCCTCTCTTTTTCCCTACGTATACCCATTTCCGTATCGGGCCACGATACCGGAGAAATCGGCAATGCATGTGCGTCTGGGATACGCGCGTTTCTCTTGCACACACGATGATTTATTATTTTTATCTCGCTAGCAGCTTCTTCTGTAACTCGGACTTGAGAAGGAGAGAGAAAGAGAGAGGAAGAGGGAGAGAGAGAAAGAGAGACAAAGAGAGAGAGATATAGAGATATAGATAGGACACTGTTTTTCGAGGAAAGGAAGAAAATATAAATTACGACTCATTTAAAAAAAAGGAAAAAATGAAAAAAAAAGCGTAATAACCTTGATCGTTTATCAAGAATTCGATCGTCCCCCTCCGCTCGAATGATATCTCCCTTAAGATTAATCATTGTAATTCATTGTAGAATGGATAGAAAGAGTGTCTGAATCGCAGTTGGGCTACTATTCACAAATTACTATAGAAGGAGAAGGAAAGAAAGAAAGAGAGAGAGAGAGAGAGAGAGAGAGAGAGAGAGAGAGAAGGAGAGGAAGTGGGAGTAAGAGTCGCATTAGCCCTGATATTTTTAAAATCGTAATGTTGGCACGATAATTCGAACGATAACTCTAACGACGATAGCTCCGAGGATAGTCCGACGACGCGTTCGGGCTCGTCTCCAATTCAGAGGGAAGAAGTTGCTGGGTTTCTACGAGCGTGCCGTTAACTAACGACTCGATGAAAAGCTCGTTGTTCGGGTTCGCCAGTGGGAGGGGGTGGAGAATCGGGGGTAGGTAGGTAGGTAGATATGGAGAAGGGTGATAGATATTGAGTAAGGATGGTGTTAGTAAAAGCGAGACGAAGATAGCGGAGTTCTCGGTACGTAACCTTCCTACCATTCATCCAAACTAACCAGGACCTTCCCTCTTCTGCTACTATAGTTGATCGCTAAGAAATTGCCCGGAAATATACGAGTCGCAGAATGAGAGGCTCCCTGCCTTCCTGTTCTTCCTGGCTGAGTGCCTGTAGCATCCCTTTCGCGACTAACTTTTAAAGGGTTTCTCTTCGAAGGATATTCCCGACCAAGCGAGTGGAGATCCATTAACGAAGCTAAGAACGATTATAGGCGTGTCGTATGAAAACGAGGTACTCTATGGCTTTTGGACCGATAGAACGATGGACGATGAGAATTTTAAAGCGAGCGAACGAGCGAGCGAGCAAGAGAGAGAAAGAGAGAGAAAACGGATCTACCTACCGAGAATGTATTTCGACGTTCAAGGACGAATGGCTCCTCTCCAGCTTGAAGTAGCCTCCACCACGAGCTGCTTTCCGGGTTCGACGTTCTAATTTGTATAATTCGATCGTTTCGTATTGTCGTTAGCCGACCGGATTATGCTGCGGATGCACGAAGACCCGAAGTATCTTTATGGCCCATTGTGCGATGTGCCTTCCTTCGATCTCGCTCGAAGATCGTACGCAGAATTCCTTCGGCCTTCACGATCGAGAAGGTACTTCGCGAAGTTAGGTACTTACTTGCATGCATACATACGTGCACATGTTGGTACATGTTGGTAATGCGAGAGTCCGCGAAGAAAAGAGAGAAAAAGGAAGAAAGAAAGAAAAAAAGAAAGAAAAAAGAAAGAAAGCCTCTTTGTTCTGCGTGAGTTTTTATTTTTACACACAAACACACACACACACACACATACATGCGTATATAAAGTCGTTCGCGGTATATAATATCAAATTTATTTTTTTCTTTACCCTTCCTAAATGATAACGCTTGTCGTTCGGTAGGGAGGAAAAAAAATCACGTGCAGAAAAACGGTCTAAAAAATTGCTCTTGTATATATCTCCTATCACGTTCGAGTGAAAAGAAAGATAGGTAGATATATATGTGTATATATATATATATATATACATGTATACACACACACACACGCGCGCGCGCACACACACACACATATATATATATATATATATATATATATATATATATATATAGAGAGAGAGAGAGAGAGAGAGAGAGAGAATATCTAGTGGTAGTAGGTAGAAAAATTGAAGCGAGCAGCTCATTACGGGTAATCAATAACCGATACATTATCGCTAGGGGTGTAGACGTAGGGTGGAGCCCGATAGAGAGGGATAGAAGAGGTAGAGGTAGAGTAGTAAGAGGAGGAGTAGGAGAGGAGGGCTGGCACAGCTCATCTCCGTCCCACGGAAAGAGGGACGACATTGGAAGGCGGCTCTCGCAGTGTGAGAAGGGGATGACGTAGCGCCGGTATGAAATGGCTGGAGAGAGGGGGTAGAAGGGGTTCCGATTTACACAAGTATATTGAATTTATTGAGATGAGCCTAGGGATACGGGCAGGAGGATATTAGCTGCCTACCAACCACCTCGACGTTTCATACCACCCTTCTACACATCCCTCGTTCGCGGCCATCCCTTCGGTCTCTCTCTCTCTCTCTCTCTCCCTCTTTCTCCCCCTCTTTCTCTTCCTCTCTCTCTTTCTCACTAGTTCACTCACTCACTCACTGTGTTGCTCTCACTCGTCCCGTCTCACTCTTCCTCGTTTTCCTCTCCCGGCATTGCCTTCGTCGTTCTCTCGCATTTATTAAGATCGCGAGCCTGATTTATGCCAACCGATAGAGCCAACGAGAAGAGAAGGATGGAGAGAAAGAGAGAGAGAGAGAGAGAGAGAGAGAAAGAGAGAGGTGGAGTAGATAAAGAGAGAATATCAGAACGTAAGCGAGAAAAAGAGACTGCGAGAACAGAGAGTTCAGCAGGATTCGAAGTAAATTTAATATGAACCTAACGTTTTATCAACTACGTTAGTCCTGCTACGAATTCTATTTGCGATTAATTTAAATGAGTATTTAAGCTAATATAATAACAATAATAATTATAAAAATAATAATAATAATATTGATATTATTACTACAATTTTAGGGATGTAAAACTTTTCTAATTGTATTTTTTTTTAATTTCTGTTACAGGTAAGTGAGAAAAGCATGCATTCAACAATCATCATTATTATATAGTAAGTGGTAGAACATTAAGTAGTTAGGAGATTTGAAAATTGCTGGCCCCTTTTCACGGCCGTCTCGTTTTCATAATCACAGTACTTCCGTGCATAACTTTATCAGTCTTGTCCGACGTTCTCTCGCGAGAGATCTCGCGCTCTTGCGAAAGGAACGCTGTCGTCGAGCTTCTCCGGGGATCCCTCTCGCGACACCCTTTCCCTATCCTTTCTCTCACACTCTCTCTCTCTCTCTCTCTCTCTCTCTCTCTCTCATTCTTGGTTAAAGGGTCCTGCGGATTCTGCGGCTCGACGAGAACGATCCTCGGCCGTCCTTATCTTCGGCGGCCAGTCGACGTTCTACAACTTAACCCTTCTAAGGCAGAGTACTCGGTGCACGAGATTACCTTCGCGAGACCACCCTTTCTCTTTCTCTCTTTCTCTGTCTCCATCTCTCTCTTTCTCTCTCTCTCTCTCTCTCTTTCTCTCTCTCTTTCTCTCTTTTTACGTTTTCTCCTTTTCACTCGAAATTCTCCATGGAGAATCAAACGAACAAGAAATTAAACATCTTGTTGATATGTTTACAAAATATTAAAAAATTTGTCGATGATGATTTTTTCCTACAATTAAAAAAATGAAATCTTCGATCTTGAAATAAAAGAAAAAAAAAGAAAACAGCGGGAAATTTAAACGTCTCCTTTGAATGTTTCTCTCTTGAAAACACTCGATACACGAATGTTTTACAATAACGGGATAGATAAAAAGACGGACGGTTGAAAGGGAGGTATGAATACGCGTGAGCGCACACGAGAGAGAGAGAGAGAGAGACAGAGAGAGAGAGAGAGAGAGAGAGAGAGAGAGAGAGAGAGAGAAGAGGAGCCGCCGCTGGGAAAAGGCTGCTGTCAGACGATAAGACGGCCAAGATTGACGGATATGAATGTGCTGAAAGAGCGAGGGTGGGTGAAAGAGATTCGTCGCCTTCAATACAAACTTCTTATCCGTGGTAACAGATCGCGAAGAAATTCTTATTTCTCTTTCCTTTATAAGCGAGCGAACGAACGAGCGAATATAAAAAAAAAAGAGGAAAAAGAAGAATAAAAGAAAAACAAAAAAATATATACAGCGTATCTTTTCGTATAGAATTTTAAGACACCTATCCTCTTTAATGTCACTTCGAAAAAATTCGCTTTACTTTTTATTTCTTAGATGCTTCGCTTCGCGTTATTGACCTACATAAAAAAATTTTTTTTCTCGATCATACTTATACACAAACACGCGCATATGCTTGATTGATCCCTTTTCGGAAGTACATACTCGATTAAGGGGTTAGGATAAGAAAAAAAAATTCGATCATAGAAATTAACGTAACTTCGGATGCAGATATAATTCTTTTCTTTTTGCTTACGAAAAAAAAAACAAATAAAAGGCACTCAGAAATATAAGGTCTTATCTGATAGAATGTATCTCATTACAAGGAGATGTCATTTGATCTTGGAAAAAAAAAGATTTCTTTTTTCTACTTTCTGATTTTTTCATAAACAAACATGTTTACCTCCATTTTTTTTTTAATGCCAATTAAAACGAAATGACGAATATGAATTGATAAGCAAACTTTTTGTCATCATTTTTCTTTGATTATTAACGATATAAAGTGTTCATCAAAACATTTTATTCCCTTAACGATAAAATAAAACAGTGTTATTAAAACTAAAAAAAAGAAAAACCAACTTTTTAGAAAAACAACTAATTATCGCTTTATAGAGATATTAAATAATAATACAAAGAAACAAAAAAAAAGAACATCATCCAAGAAAACTTTTCACGAAATCTAATAATTCATCTAATCAGAGTCTTCTCCAAAGCTGTATCTAAGTGATAGACGATACTCCCAACGGTAGCTCGCGTTTTACCCCGTAACAGGGGATGGAAGGATAGTTGCTCGGTGAGAGCGAGATTGGGGCGCGGGGGTGGTATTTAGATATTCTAATGGCCGCCTGATAACGGGACGCGCCACCATCCGCGATAAAGACGCCGCCACCACCTCCACCTCCTCTGCCACTACCACCACCACCACCATCACCACCACCATCGTCGTCGAAGGATTCCCGTGTGCGAGAGAGAGAGAGAGAGAGAGAGAGAGAGAACGACGCTGTGCTTCGCTGATAACGGAACTTGCGCTCGTTGTTTACGTATACGCTCTTCGCCTAAGGTATGCCTTTACGTCCAGGTTACATACATAGAGAAACACGAAGTACGTATATGCGTTTGTGTATGTAGAGTGTGAGATATCGCAGATATGAGACGTAGAGGAGGACGAGGAACTCCCGTCGCGATTCTTGATCGCACTTTCGATTCGACGTTAACGACGAGAACACGTCGGCAAGTAGAAATCGAAGAGATTCGTGTAATACTTGCTGCTGTGGTCCGATTCTGTTAAATCGATTCACAGGAATATCAACATTTGTTATAAAAAGAAAGAATAATACAAAAAAAATACATATATATATATATATATATATATATCTTCGAATGCAGTGCTCTTAGTCTTCGTTTCGTGTGAAAGTAAAAAGGGTGAGAAGTGGACGATAAGGAAGTCGATAAATTACGAGGAAAAAAAGAGAAAAACAAAAGAAAAGAAAAGGAAGAAAAAAGAGAAAGAAAGTATTTATACGAGCTGTCGGCAATTATATTTTATAAATTAATCTTCTCCACTCTCAACTCTCTCTCCCTCTTTTTCTCTCTGTCTCTTTCGATCTCACCTTCTTCTTTCTCTTTAATTATCCGCGCATCGAGATTCAAAGTCGAAGAAACACGAAAGGAAGATGCTGTTCTTCTCCGATTACCACGATCGTCCTCCCTTGCGATCCAGTTACATTCATACGATCAGAATGCAGGAATACGAAGATATAGAGAGGAACAAGACGATCCTCTCTCTCTCTCTCTCTCTCTCTCTCTCTCTCTCTCTCTCTCATTCTCTCTCTCTCTCTCTCTCATTCTCTCTTGCACTCTCTCGCGTGATATCGAAGGTCCTCGTGAGAGGTAGTGGAACTTCGAGAAAAGGATCGCAAAATCCCCCCACCTCTCTTTCTTTCTTTCTTTCTATCTTTCTCTCTTTCAGTCTTATGTATATTCTTTGACCATGTTCGGAGACGAGGAACGTGCACACGCGGATATACACAAGACCGAGCACGAATGATCTCTCTCAAGGTGGAACGTGTTAAACTTATCCCCGGCGTGCGGTGTCCGACCGCTCTGGAGATATGTTAATCAGCGTCTGGTGCAAAACGATTCTCAAACCTGGACGATAGTTGCATTTGCGTGCGTCGAATCGCTGTGGTGTGTCTTCGGTAATTATAAATCACCCTCCCGTATGTTAATTTCTTCATTCTTTCTTTTTCCCTCTCTCTCTCTCTCTCTCTCTTTCTCTCTTTCTCTCTCTCTCTCTCTCTCTCTCTCTCTCTCTGTTTCTTTTCTTCCTCTCTGTCGCTCTTATGGCCAAGCTCGTGACTATATATTTTACGATCTCTAATTAGGCCGAGAAGAAGGAAGAGAAAAAGAGATCGAGTCTAAGTGAAGCTTTCTGTCTTACCCTTTCATGTGCAAAGATTTCGAGCACGATTCCTTCGATTTTTCCTTTCTCTTCATTCTTTTCTTTAATCCCTTTAATTTCTTTGATTTCTTCAATTTTTTAATTTGCCTTTCTTTCTTCCTTTTTTTGAACATTTTACATTCGAATGAATATCGATGATCGTTTACGAAGAATAAGAGGAAGTTTAAGAAAGGGTTGGGTAAAGAGGTGCACACGGAAAAAGATGGAGATAGAAGGAGAAATGCGCGAGAATAAGAGAGAGAGAGAGAGGGAGAGAAAGAGAGAGAGAGAGAGAGAGAGACAGAGAGAGAGAGAGGAAAAGAGAGAGAACGAGCGAGAAACGATATCGGTGCCATATTAGAGGAAGTTATAAATCGCAACGAATCTAAAATTGATCTTTTCTGCAAAGGGAGCTAGCGGTTCGCTTCGTCGTCGTCGTCGTCGTTGCCGTCGTTACCCCGCGTTCGCACCTCGCTCGTTTTTACGGCCATGTGTATTTCCTCGCGAACGTTGAACACACTCCCTCTGACTTTCTCTCTCTCTCTCTCTCTCTCGCTCTCTCTTTTCGAAAGCATAGGTGGTACATGCGAGAGGGTAGAAATCAGAGAGAGAGAGAGAGAGAGAAAGAGAGGAAGAGAGAGTGAGAGAAAGGGAAACGGCTAGGCAGCTATCGAGAGAAGCCTTCGCGAGATATATCGATTGCGACGCGTCTGCGAGTTCGAGATAAGCTCGATCCGCATAGCTTCGGCTGTCGTGCCTCTCCCACTATCCTCTTGCACCCCTCTTGCCGCACCCTCATCCTTCTCGTCACCACTACCACTACTACCACCACCATCGGTCCAACCATAGACCCCTCTCTCTCACTCTTTCTCTTTCTCTCTCTCTCTCTCTTTTTCTCTTTCTCTCTCTTGAGCCAGCGAAACTGGCCTGCCTGCTAACGATCTTCGACTCTTTCAGGGAACCAATCTCGAGCGTATTTCGAGCTCGTTGTGAGATGATCCAAATCTTTCTGGATTATTTGCTAACCTAGGTGTCTCTCTCTCTTTCTCTCTCTCTCTCTCTATCTATTTATCTATCTATCTCTCTTTCTTTATCTCTTTCTTTCTTCGCTTCTTTTCCGGTTGTTTCTATCAATTAATCATAATTTTTTTACACATCTTCTCTCCATGATGATCCTGTCAGAGTTTAAGTGTCTCTACGATAAAAAATAATCTCAGTCGAATAAATAATTAATTCGTTTCGAGTTATGTAATGATTAATAATAAGCTATTGTTTAAGATTCACTTGACATTAGCATTATCGCGTTTCTAATTACATTATTATTCGATAGGGATATTTCGTTAAAGAGACATCGATGCTTTCGATCATCAGGACATTCGGCATACACTGTATTTGAGGATGGTCGAAACATCGAGCAGTCATTGTACAAAATAAGAAGTATGACGAATCGATAGCGATCACTCTTTAAGAACTCTTGAACTCATTATATTCTACAAACGATTTCTTCGACTGTATCCGGCAACGGTCAGACACGACAAGTCGAACGTTCAAGTAGGTAGGTAGCTTGATACCTACCTACTCACATATCTACCTGTCTACCTACCTACCCTACCTACTGCGATCCGACGGACTGAGATGATCCATCACGTTTCCATGCGAATTCCACGCACGATCGTGTTGTATCGTGCAATTAATGACGGTTCCACGGCTTCAGGAGGATTATTTAGCAAGTATCGGCAGCGAGTTTCCGATGACCGAAACATTCTTTCATAATCATCCTTTTATCGTGCCTTCGGCTATACGCGCTTGAATTTTTTAATCACCGATTGAACGATGTCTTAAAATCATCTGAAAGTGACTACTTTCAACGATGAATTTCGTGGAAAATAAGTACGGTAGGTACATAAAAAAACCGCTAGTAACACTCTTTTCGAGTTCGACGAATTCTATAGGGGTGGGCGCACGCGAAAGAGCATTTAATATCGCTATAAAACTATTCCTTTCTTTTGTAACACTAAACCATGAGGGTATTGGTAGGTTAATGTACATACATACTTTCACGTGCACGATATAAACTCGTTTCCTACTTGCTTTTTTCAAATACGCAAAAGAGCACTGATTGCGAACGCAATCAGTCGCGTTTAAAATCCCAACCAGAGTGATTTCAATCATAAGCCTCCCTTTCTTCTCTCTTTCTTCCTCTCTCTCTTTTTCTCTTTCTTTCTCTCTCTTTCTCTCATTTGCTCATTGTAACTCGCTCGTTCGATCCGTTAAAAGTAACATGCAACGAGTCGAACTGACGCTGGCTAATCTTAAAGATTTATTACACATTTAAAAGTGCGTGTCCGCGAAAATCCTTTTTTCCGTTTAATTATCGAAGGGAAAGCTATTTTGATCTTTGAGCTTTAACTGAGTCTATTTAAAGATATATCTAACGTGATATTGAATTGCTTTATTATTTAATTTAAAATGAAAAAGGAACATTGAAACAATATTCTTTCAGTATATATCCTTCTTTTATGTCGGAATATTTAGCATCGGATGGATAAAAAAGACCTTTTAAATTGTTCTTATAAAAAATTTCAAAAATATCCAGTTATTACAAGATAAGAACGAACGTGAGACGATTTTCAAGTTGGGTATTTATTTCAAAACGAACATTTTGATCGACTTTACCATCCTTTAATCGTACATATTAACCATTTCTCGGTAATTAAATTAATATCGGTAATTATATTAGATCGCACGTGCCTGAAGGAAGTTTACGCATTATTGGTGGCATCCTGTTGCCTTTATCGTACAATATATATTATTGGGATTGTTTCTCTCTTTCTCTTTCTCTCTCTCTCTCTCTCTCTTTCTCCCCTCTCTTTCTCACTCTCTCTTTCTCCCCTCTCTCGCTCCCGCTCTTTTTCTCACAAAGTACCGATCGGTATTCATTACGCTAATATCACGTCATCCAGTGGCATCCTGTAATCAAGCGGCTCACTCGGCGTTCGCCATGTGCGGTTCGCCATGTGCCGTTCTCCATGTGCCGTTCGCCACCCCCCGGAGCGAAGGCCGAGGCGTGTTATTAGAAGGCCATCCCGCGACTGCGAACAGGCCTCTTGCTCTTTCCGTGTAAGACGGTAGGTAGTTCTCATCGAGATTTATCGAACGACTACCTTGACTCCTTCTCTCTCTTTCTCTTTTTCTTTCTGCACCTGCTCACTTCGCTCTCTTTTTCATAATGATGATGATGATGATGATGATGACGGCAATGACGATGAATACGAAGACGACAATGATGATAAATAATTAAATTTTACATGGTTATTATGCTAATGATGATAACGAAATTGTATATGAATTTTACATTATAAGAAAACTCTTCACATTATATAGTTTAACCGAATATTTCTTCCACAATCGTTAATACGAATCGGTAATACGAAAGCAAAAGAGAAAGACAGAAGTAGAGTCCTCGGATAGGAGGAGCGATCGTTGACTTCTCTTACACGAAAAAGGGAAAATGTTGTTAGTTTCAAGCGACTCCTCCTTCTTCTTCTCCTCCTTCTCCTCTTTCTCCTCCTTCTCCTCTTTCTCCTCCTTCTCCTACTTCTCTTCTTTCTCCTCCTTCTCCTTCTCCACCTCCTTCTCCTCCAAACATGGCAAGTTGCTTGTGATATAGCGTTCTTGGGTCCCTTTGCTAAAATCGCATCCACTGTGCCTTTCTCTTTTTCTTCTTCCCCTACCCTTACTCCTTCTTTCCCTCTCTCTCTCTCTCTCTCTCTCTCTCTCTCTCTCTCTCTCTCTCTCTCTCTTTCTCTCGCCTTCTTTCTTTCTTTCTCTTTTTTTTTCGGGAAACAGAACTTCGATACACTTGCCACGTATGGAACGAGTAAGTACGTGCGACTAAGGATACACAATCGATTCTATCGATCGTCCGAAGAATTTCAACGATTATCGAGAAAACTACTCTCGTAGCATGGAATCGAGCATCTTCATCCTGTCTTCTCTTCATTTGTTCTTAGATTTCGTTTCTCGGATCGCGTTATAAATTTTACCGTCCTGCAGGAGAAACGTGAGAGTATCTTTTTCTCTCTCTTTCTCTCTCTCTATCTCTCTATTTATCTATTTATCTCTATCTTTATCCTTCTTTTTCTTTATTTCTTTCTCTCAGATCCATATGGATAATTGGCCAATCGTTGAAAGCCGCGATGGAGCCGCCATGCGACTTGCCCTCTATTTCTTCTCGCGGAGAAGAAAGAGAGAGAAAGAGAGAAAGAGAGTAAGTGCATAAGATCGACAAAGATCTCTCGATCCTCGCCACCAGTTCGAAGTCCTCCTCCAAGCGTGCTGATCTATGAATGGGTCCAGAAACCGGAGGAGGCCAGACGATACCGATTGGTCGAGAGGTTCACCACTCTGCCAACCGTTCGACCAATCCTTCGGTACTCTCTTTTCTCTCTCTCTCTCTTTCTCTTTCTTTCTCTCTCTCCACACACCGACATCTCCACCTCCTTCACCTTTTCCTTTTTGCCAAACCATTCCTTTTCCTCCTCCTCCTCCTCATCTTCCTCTTGTTCTCCTCCTCCTTCTTCTTCTTCTGCTTCTTCTTCACATTCGTCCTTTCGTTCCTTTCTAGCAAGCTTTGCTCGCGCATTGTTTGGAAATACGCGCTTCGATCAACGAAAGATACGCGACTTCTCTCTCTGTTTCTCTCTCTCTCTCTCTCTCTCTCTCTCTATATATATATATATATATATATATATATATATATATATATATATATCTTTTTCTCTTTTTTCTTCTTCAACACACCCCACCCTATCGTCTCCATGATTTTTACTCGTTCATTTACCCTCCTCTACACCGAGACAGAAGAGAAACACTAGCGTGCCTTTCTTACCTTCGTGGATCGTATCCTCGAGCATAGGTACGCGCGTCCAAGTCTTGTACGCAATTTGTTCACGTCGAGAATGAAAGTCAGCTCGTGCGTTACGTTCCAAGAACGATCCTTTTCTCATCGAGGGGACTATTCCAAGATTTTGTCGGATTTTCTAGACGTACCTGCTATTTTTTTTTCGTTCTCTCACTCTCTCTCTCTCTCTCTCTCTCTCTCTCTTTTTCTCTCTCTTTCCCTCTTTCTCTCTTTCTCTGTTTCTTTTTTTTCTACTTTGATTAATTAAACATTTTTTGCATAAAACATTCTTACTGAAAAGAAATGGAACATTGAAAATTGAAGATTTATAAGAGGCTATCTTAAAACTTGACTATTGTATTTGCCCTTGATGCAACATCACTCTATCAACTAAAATCAACTCTATCAACTTCTTCTCTTTTTCTATTCTTTGAATTTCAATGACAGAATAAAATGAATCATTGATGATTCATATAATAAACCACAAAACGATAATGCTCAATATCTCTTACGAAAGATATAATGTTATTATTAATTACATTACTATCTAATTTCAATAAATATTATTATTAAAAAATATCGTAAGCTATGTTTCTTACGTTATCGTTTGAAATATTATCGCAATGAAATGTATTAAAACAAATCAAAAAGAAGAAAAACAAGTAACAACCGTGTTCACGATCGATCACGATCCATCTTATTATAGAGGAACCATCGCTATTATAGAGAAACTCGGGAAGTTTGTAAGTCGTCGGAAGTCGAGTTTGAAATGCGTTACGAAGTTCCGTTGAACGAAGAACCAACGATGGACTACACGACAGAGAAAAAGAGAGTGGAATGTGTGTAAGAGTGCGCGCGCGATCAGTGTCAGTGGACGAGCGAACGATTAGCGCGAAAAACGAGTTCACGACGTGCGAATCTCAGGAAAAAGGTAAGCAAGTAAGCAAGCAAGCAGTCAGGCAGGCAAGAAGGCAAGTAGGCAGGTAGTAGCAAACAGGCATAGCTTATCCTTTACTTTCTAAGCACAACTGGCAAAGAGAGACTGTTCTTCTCTTCTCTTCTCTCTTTTCGTTGGCGGGACGTCGAGCTCGCGTTCGACGATAAATCCAGCTCGCAGGGAAAACGTCTCGTTAGTCGCCAAAGTGCACGCGAGAGAAGAAGTCGAGAGATCTTTCGGAGATCCGAACGAGATCCGAACGGACGTTGAGGTCACTGCCGACCTCGTGTCCTCCTACTCTTCTTCTTCTACTACTACTATTACTATTACTACTACTATTACTACTACTACTACTACTATTACTACTACTACTACTACTACTACTACAACTACTACTACTACTACTACTATTACTACTACTACTACTACTACTCTACTACTACTGCTACTACTACTATTACTACTACTACTACTACTACTACTCTACTACTACTATTACTACTACTACTTCTATTACTTCTTCTTCTCCGATCTACTCTGCTTTCGTTTTTCGTTCTGAAAAAGGAAACTCTAGCTTGAAAGCTCTGACATCTTGACGATGGAAACTGGTGTTAGGAAGAATCTCGAACATTGTCCAATCGATTGTAGTAAGCAGTTACAAATGAAAAGGATCAAATGTTTCATTGGCTTACAAAGAAAAGAAAGAGAGAGATAGAGAGAAAGATAGAGTGAAGGGAGAAAGAGAGAAAGAGAGAAAGAGAGAAAGAGAGACTGAAAGAGAGAGAGAGAGAGAGAGAGAGAGAGAGAGAGAGAAAGAAAGAGAGCATACTCGATACAAAAAAAGGAAGGTGAAAAACAAATATTCGTTGTTACGTTTCGTCTCTAAAAATGAAACGAAAAGATAAACAAAATAAGAAAAGCTCCAAAGTTTGGAGGATAGAAAATAATGCCAGGAAAAGTCTCGATTGTTGCAATATTAGAAAAAAAAAGTATTTGGTTAGATCAAGCTCTTAAAGTAGAATACAATCAAGATCTAAAAATATCAAAACGAAAAACATTCATTTTTTACGTGGAACAATATCCAAGGAAACATTTTGTTGATCGTTATCGGCCAGACGAAACATCGATACCGATTAATCTTAAAACAAGAGGAAAAACCGAAACGACGAGAATCAAATGCGGCCCTGAGGAAGACACGATGTGGTAGTAGGAGCCGGCAAACCGCTAATTTAATATCTCTCTCGTCCTTTATTTTCGCGCGGCTAATGGCAGCAAATTTACTCGCAGCTCGTTATCGTCGGCACTCGCCTTCTCGGCGAAAGAAAAGAAGAAAGGGAGGGAGGAAGAGAGAGAGAGAGAGAAAGAGAGAGAGAGAGAGAAGAGATAGAGAGAAGAGAACGAGAAGAATCTTTCCTGACCGGCACCCACTACCTTCAAAAGACTTACGACTTCATCGAGGAAAAGGATAGGTGATAATGACACGAAGAGTAGATATATAAAAGAATATAAAATCAAACAGGAGAATGCATTAAAAAAAAAAAGAAAAGAAAAAGAAAGGAAATGGAAATTAAAATTTTACGAG
>NC_140812.1:2860000-2862500 GCF_050613455.1 Vespa mandarinia
AAGAAAAAGAACAAAAACAAAAATAAAAACAGAAGAAGGCCTCCATCGTACATAAAACATAAGCAATAATGACAACCAGCTATAGCATTATCAAACTATCGAAATTAATTACTTTTACTCTTCGCCTTTTTCTCGACGAAGCAATAACAAAAACTATAACTGTCACTACTACTACTATTGTTACTATTACTACTATTACTACTACTATTACTACTACTACTATTGTTACTATTACTACTATTACTACTACTATTACTACTACTACTATTGTTACTATTACTACTATTACTACTACTATTACTACTACTACTATTGTTACTATTACTACTATTACTACTACTATTACTACTACTACTATTGTTACTATTACTACTATTACTATTGTTACTATTACTACTACTACTATTGTTACTATTACTACTACTATTGTTACTATTATTACTATTACTACTACTATTACTACTACTACTATTATTACTATTACTACTATTACTACTACTATTACTACTACTACTACTATTATTACTACTATTGCTACTATTACTATTACTATCACTACTACTACTATTACAACGACAGAATCAACGATGAAAAAGGGGTTGCTTGCAAGCATCTTCTCGAGTAACCGAGAGACTTTTAAGTAAGTATAAGTGACTTCGCCGGCACGGTCCAGAGATAATACACGAAAGGCCACCTTCCAGGAATCAGTATTTATTGTGACGCGATTGAGATAGTACACCACCGGTATCCCCACAAATTATGGTTTTCAATATGATGACGGTTCCGTATCTCGACTTACCCCCCTGTGCCCTCCTCCCTTTGCAGTCACACTCTGATATACCCCGTCTTCGTGCTCGTAAACTGTCTAAAAGGTGTCTCACCTTCTTTTTCTTTTGTTATGTTTTTATTTTTTGTCTTTGTTGTTTTTCTTTTTCTTTTTTATTTGGCTTCCTAAGGATCGAGTCATCGCGAATACCTTTGACTTTCCTTATCTCTCTTCTCGTCTTTCTTCGTTCCCTTTCTTTGCCAACCTTTAACTCTTTTTCATAGAGCCAATGTGAGAATCTTTTTATTATATCTAGGTAACACGTATCATATGTTTGTATAATCCCCTATGTAATGTATTTAAGTACCTATATTACATATCTATATACATTAGTAATACGACAAATGTCCGTCTTAGTAAGGAATATTTTTATTGAAAATAGAGCTGACAAAAAAAATAGCAAGCACTTAGGTTATAGTTGAAGAATATAGGTAGGAAGACGAGCAGAAGCAGGACGAGCGGAAGAAAAAAAAAACTATGTGGGTGAAGACGAACGGGGATAGGGGTTATAAAGTAATGGGGTAAGTCGTAAACGTAATCGTGCTTTTTCAGGCGTCGCAACTAAACTTCTTGGCGGGGAGCGGCTTAAAATATTTTTACAGCCTTTCCTTCATACAATGTCGCGATATTTCGTGCTTTCGCGGCACCGATCGGTTCTATATCTCTCTCTATTACTCTTTCCTGACTCTTTTTTACTCTTTGTCTCTCTCTCTCTCCCTCTCTCTCTCTCTCTCTCTCTCTCTCTCTCTCTCTCTCTCTCTCTCTGTCTGTGTTGCGCTTGCTTGCTCGCTCGCTCTTTACGCTCCTTTCTTTCGTGCAATCTTCTCAGAGTCGGTTCAAAGTTTCGCGATAAAATCCGCGATAGCACGTCAGGGGGCGATAGATGAGCAAAGGGGAGATAGCCTTTGGTGCACGGACAAGAGAAGAGAGAGAGAAAGCTCGGCGGAGCAAAGATAAGCTCGATTATGATCCCCGGTGGTTAAAGTCGAAGTTTTTACGGTAGATAAGGTCGCACGAATGGGTTGCGCGAGATAAGCTCGTGTCTTCCTCCTCTCTTCTCCTCTTGTCTCTCGCGCGCGCTCTCTCTCTCTCCCTCTCTCTCTCTTTCTCTCTTTCTTTCTCTTCCTTCTTTTTCTCTCCTTTATTCTTTCACCCTCTCAATGAACGCTATTTTTCTTAATAAGATCCAACACACCTTCGTGGTTCTACTCGGAATCATTTTTGGTGGTAATTAACCTTCTTTTGCAAGAACACTGACCGACCACACTTGCCATTTTTTTCTTATTTCCTTTACCTTTATTTTATTTTATTTCTTTTTTTTCTCTTAGTAAAAATTATTGTAAGAGTATTTACTTTATCGCACTGTCTATCTCTATTTCTCTTTTTATTCGCTGGTTCTACGTAATTAAATAATACGTCTCGGTTATAAAAATTTATGTAACAATTCATGGATTTTCAAAGGGTGGTCGTATGATGTTACCAGAGGGTGAAGGGATAACATAGAAAAGGGTAAGAAAACTGGACCGAAGTCACGCAACGGTAATAACCTCCAGCAATGCGTACCTATACCCGTATATAGCTATTACATTCTCTTGCTTTGTCGTTAACGTACGTACCGATGTCGTTCTCTTTCTCTCTTTCGAAAGACCGAACGTTATAGGTACACGTTCTCGC
>NC_140812.1:2865000-2925000 GCF_050613455.1 Vespa mandarinia
GATTCACGCGAGGAGCAGCAACAGCAGCAGCAGCTACAACAACAACAATAGCAGCAACAATAGCAACTGCTCGCGTGAAAAATGTATTGGCTCACTCGTGAATTTTCTCTCGAGATTTGTAGGTATATCTGACGATCGTAATTATGAGTCAGAAAAAAGAACGGTGGTGGAGATTGGGGAAAGAGAGAAAAGGGGAAGAGAAGGATAACGATCTCGCATGAAATTATGATAGGCCGTTAAAGGCGGACGTTAAAAAAATTAGAGGACTTTCTCGATTAGGGTAGATGGAGGAAGACCTTTGGATTCTAATCCTAATCCTTGGCTAATCGCTGTTCTCCCATCGAACGTTAGAAGATTAGCTGCGAAGCGATCGATGAGATGAGAGTAAGAAAATAAAATGGAAAAAGATTTTTAGAGGAATCGAATATCTTTCGGCGAGACAGGCGGAGCGTGTTTCTGTCGTAAACAAATTAGATAGATAAAGATGAGAAGATAAGAAAAAGAAAAAAAGAAAGAAAGAAAGAAAAAAGAAGTGGTAGATAGACGATTATATCCATATAATGACGGTCATGGAATCACATGTAAAATGAACCCGATGAAAATTCAAATTTTACAGCTATGATGACTTATAATTGTTAGCATTTTTCATCTTTAAAAATCAATGGACATTTAGGTATTGGTAATAAATATTCCAATTGTTTCATTATTAATAATAAAATTGATCGGATCCTTGCATATATTTTATACTGTGTCCATCTCGATCCACGAAATCTCCAGTCGTCCTCGATCATGAGGTACGCTTCAGAAGATGAAGAGGAGGGAGGTAGTAGTATAGTATCGAAGCGGCGTAGAAGCTGATGAGAAGGTTACGACTTGAGCTCTCACTTAGTGGCCGTAGTGTCACGATCGGGACGGCCGCATTAGCATATCTCCACGATGCAGCGTGTAGAGCAGTGGAAAAAGATTAAAAGAGAGAGAGAAAGAGAGAGAAAAAGAGAAAGAAAGAAAGAGAGAAAGAAAGAAAGAGAGAGAAAGAGAGAAAGAGAACGGAAGAGAGAGGAAGAGAATGAATGACGAAGAGGAAGACAGAGACGAAAGCCTAGAAAGGAAGGAAAGAGACAGAAGCATCAGCAGCAGGAACACCAGAAGAAACAGCAACACCGATGGATCTGTAAAACTGGCATGCATCTTTTACATGGGTCGTGGCCCCGTGAAAAGGAGGCTCACATATACGAATCGAAGAAGAAGAAGAAGGCAACGACGACGACGACGACGACGACGACGACGACGACGACGACGACGACGACGAAGACGACGATACAGAGAAAGGAAAGAAGAAGAGAACTCACTCAGAACTCACCGGGCCTGCCTGTTACCTGTACGTCGCGTGTTTGCCTACCCGCGTCACGATCAGGATCCTATTTGCATAGCGCCGATGAAGCTGCTACCGTTGTTGCTGCTGGTGTTGCTGGTACTAGTGCTGATGCTGATGCTATGTTCGTTTCTTCTTCTTCTACTTCCTTCTCTTCTTCTTATTCTTCCTCCTACTCCGCCACCTACCATCGTATTTATACTTTCTTTTGAACGACGATCTCTTTCTGAAAATAGTAGAGCACGTAAGCTGTACGTTTACACTTCGACGTCGCGCATTGCTCCGATGTAATATGTATATTCGTTTATTCATCGATAGAGTATACTAGTATCGTATCTTAGTATAATACTAGTAGAATATTCTCTTCTACTTCTGTCTTTTGCATTTCGATTCGGTCTCAGAGTAACTCTACCGATAATCCTGCCTGATTTTAATTACGTTTACTCGAGTTATTAACACGCGAGATTTTGAGAAAGAGATTGTTAAAGGCTTAAAATTCAATGAAAAGATTTTTATCTTCTCTCTCTCTCTCTCTCTCTCTCTTTCTCTTTCTCTCTCTCTCTCTTTCATTCTCTCTCTCTCTTTGTCTCTTTAATAAAAAAGTATCCTCATTGTTAAAGTACCGTGGAGAATAATGAAGAGCGATGTCGATTTTATAGAAAAGAAGAAAAAAGAAAAAAGGAAAAAGAAAAACCATCAAGATGAATTGATCGAACGAGTGCCGCAACCGAGAGCACAGCACGTGTGTCAAATTTTGACAAGTTGCTTTCAAACACGTGATGCTGTAAATCTTTACGCGTGTTGTTACGTGACCAAAGAAAAGAGAGAGAGAGAGGGAGAGAGAAGGAAAATCAACCACGTGGTAGAAACTTAAGGAAAATTGCCTGAACACAACCACATAGAAATAGGTAATTTTACATTCTTGAAGCTCTCATTATATCCCTCGTAACTTCAGTTTCGCATTCCTCTTGAAATCGGTGCGTTCATATACACGAACCTACTCCCATGATTTATACTTTTTTTAGTACCTCAAAAAAAAATATTCAAAAAAGCAGGAAAAGGAAGTACGCAGGATCTTTACAATCAACGTAGATAACGAAAAGATGAAATACGTTAACGGAAAATGATTATGTTAGCTTCGTGATCTGTACAATATCTGTCCAATCAAAATCTTATAAGATCTTATGATCTCATGATTTTTCTTTTTCTTTTTATATTTTAAAAATCAATTCCCTGAGATATATTGTACGATAAAAAGTACAACTTGACTAATTTAATTGAATCAAATTCTACCGTTGATGACACAATATAATAACAAAAAAAAGAAAAAGAAGAAAGTCCAATAAAAGTGATATTACCGAAGTTATCTTGTCCGCTTCAAACAGATTTACCATTTAAGTTTAAAGATCACAAAAGAAGGTATTGTCTTATCCACTTAAAAGAGGTTCAATATTTCGATTTAAAAGGTTACAAAAGAGAAGTTGTTGTCTAGTCCATTTTCAAACAGACTCAACATTCAGATCTACAAAAGAACAAAAAAATATATTGTTGTCTTCTCATCTTGTCATCGTCCTCTTCAAACAGATACAATGTCCAGTCGTGGAAGAGCGTAAAAAGAAAAGTAAAAGGAAAAAGAAAAAAGAGAGAAAATAGAAATGATGTTAAACGGGTCGGTTTTTTTATGAAAAAGTAAGTCCGAAGAAAGCGGAGGTGTATCTGGGTGGTGGCTTCCACGGCTCGTCCCACCCACCCCTACCCTTTTCCTTCACGATCCTCACACACTCCTTTCCGTTTCTAACATAGCTACAAAGCCCCGAGACTCGGTGGTGTGTAGACGGGCGCGGTATCGGTTCCAAGAAAGGCTTATCGGCTCGCGGATATGTTAATGGCGGCCGTGTTTGCCCCTCTCCCTCCCCTTTCGAGATATATTACACCCCGAGTGAAGGTGGTTGGCAAGCCGGACCGTGCTCGTGGGAGAGAAAGAAGCTTGTGTGTCGCGTTGTGAGCACGCGCGCGCGTCCGCGCGAGCGTCTGCACGCGGTGGTGTTTCGCAGCCCTCTCTTGATCACCAAGAACTCGCATGCACACGCAATTAAGAATTGCTGCTTGAGAATAAAAGACAGACAGAGAGGGGAGAGAGAAATGGTTAAGAGCCAGTATTACGCTTGAAAAGGACAGAAAGAAAGAGATGGTTAGGACGAAGAACGTTGCTTACCATCTCTCTTTCTTCATTGATGAACACTTATTTAGAGAGACAAGGAGAACACGAAGGAGGCTATTGATGCCAATACTTGATATCTTCGACGTGAGTTCTGCTGGCCTTTGCTCTAGACCTTCACAGAAGTCATCATCCTCTCTCTCTCTCTCTTTCTGTATATATATATATATATATATATATATATATATATATATATATATATATTATATCTCTATTTAATCTAACAATTAAAACTACCACTTGATCTAATTTATCAAACATTTCGATCGATTTTACTCATTCATAGACTAAATAATTCACGAAGAATCATCAGTATCGTGAAGCTACGAGAAACGAAAGGCGTCATTAATCAGGTGCACGTCGAAATCTTATCGATTCTGTACAGGACTGAGATCAACCCAACAGCCCTTCGGCAAGTCCGTTCGTAATACGTAAGAACGATCCTGAGTGAGTTACGTGGAGGGGGATTTCGAAAGGTTCGAAGGGTGTTGAGAACCTAAAGAGAGAGAGAGAGAAAGAGAGAGAAATAGAGAGAGAGAGAGAGAGAGAGGTGGGGGAACGACTAGCGTGGCGAGAAGCCATTAGAGCTTCGGACAGCTAAAGAGACGCATCGTTTTATGTGCGTGTCGTTCTTCCTTCTCGATCGATTTCCTCCGATAATCGACTTCGAGATCATGGTAGTTTCACATGAATCGTCGATCTCTCATCGTCGTCGTCTTATGAGAAAATGTATATACATATTATCTAGCAATTAATCATACAAATAAAAAAATAACAAAAAAGAAACAAAATGTAAAAAAACAAAAGAAATAGGATTTAATAACAATGCTTGATTATGTATTATTAATTTTGTTTGTTAATTTCAGGGGAGGATGAGGATTGGAGCGACTCCGAAAAGACCCCATCGGTGAGCAGCGGCGTCGAGGGTGGTGGATCGGCCGTGTCTAGTCCAGTTGGAGCTACAAACGTTGAGGAGGACTCTAGTTTACCACCACCGCCGAGACTGAACGCCTCCTCTTCTTCCTCGAATAGTATAATCTTTAATTCAGCTGCCGATGACATCAAGCAACGATTTAATGTGCTTACAGAGAACGCTCGAAAGCGACTCACTAGTCTCACCGAAGAAGTAAGCTAATAGATTTAATTAGTTTTTCATTTATTTATTTATATTATTTTTCTTTTTTCTTTTCTCTTCTTCCGAATTTAAACGACAAAGTCAACAATTGATCAAATTGTTCGTAGATCACGAGAGAAACGCAGAGAGATCGGCACGGATTGTCGAGGGTCGTTCGAGAATCCAGTCCGAAGGAAATAGACGAAGAATCGTTGAGCGTAGTGTTAGTCAAAGATGAAGAATGTCAACAGAGGCCACCATCTTCATCGTCAACTTCATTAGTAAGAAGAAGAGAATCAAGCTCCAGGAGAGATTCCGAAGATTCCACGAGACGCACGAGTACCACATCCAGCATCGTGGACGAAACACCTCCAGATCCGAAAAAGATGAAACTCGAAGAAGACGTTGCACCAAGACTGAGACTCAATGCTAGTCTAGCGACGGATCCGGCTCTTCGGCCTGCCGCCGTCGCGGCGCTTACCGTCAAGCCTGAAAACGCATCGCCGCCTAATCCCGGTCCACCTTTACCTGCTGGCCTGCAGAATGGTAAATCTACCTCGAGAGATCTTTCAAACTACAAAGAAATCGATATCCTTGCGATAACAAGACCTAAACTATCTTTGAAATTTCTTTCTAGATTGTAGTTCTTCATTGTTATTAGTTATTTCATATGATCATTATCAAAATGACATGCCTAGATTGAGAACGTGATACTAAAAAATTGAAATTGTGATTTCAGCGATTGCATCGGGTCGTTTGTTCGTCCTGCCAACTGACGGAAAAGAAACGATCACCGTTGAACCTGCCAGACCAGCTCCCCTGATCTGTCCACCCTGTGGTATTCGTTTTAGTTCAGCCAGCACTTTGGAGGCTCATCGTACCTTCTATTGCGCCCATCGACCGCGTCTCGAAGAGGACGCGACCAACGATGAGGATGAGGAGAAATCGAGTAAGTTCGAAGTACGGAAGGCCTACGCTTGTCCGCATTGTTCGTACAGTGCCGACAAGAAGGTCTCATTGAATCGGCACATGCGAATGCATGCGGCATCTCCGGCACCACCGACGATCCCAACGGTAACGGCTACGACAGGAACGACGCCAGGAAATAATTCGACGACGGCCTCGAATGGTTCTCTCAACGAGGAAGCCGAGAGATATTGTCGCAATTGTGACATCAGATTTAACTCCCTGAAGACTTATCGGGCTCATAAAACGCATTACTGTAGTACCAGGCACGTTGTCAAGGACGGTGCACCTCCGCCACCACCTCCTGCAACAACAGGAACATCTTCCTCGGCTAAAGCTTCACCACCTACGAGTTCGAGTCCTGGTGATTCTCCGCCACCACAGCCATGTTTGGCATTACCTACCAATCCGATTCTCATTGTGCCGTATTCCCTCATACGTGGTGCCAGTGTGCTAGCTGCGCCAGCTCTTCCTGCTCCCGATACGGCCTGCTTTCTACTGCCAAATGGATCCTTGCAACCAATGATGAGAGGCTTAGCCAGCACGAATACCGTCACCGAACCACCAGCCGTCCTTAGAGCAGCCAACAAACCTACCACGCCAGCATCGCTCGTTAGTTCCTCCACCTCGCCGTCCGTTTCGACACCTCTTGATCTCAGCGTTAGAAGATCACCGACAGCACATCAGGACGAGAAAGAAAATAGAGTATCGCCGGCTCCAACTTCACTTCCTCCACCACCAGGTAGCCCGAGATCGTCTAGAGGTAGTGCCAGTCCACGAGCAAGGTCAATCGGTACAAATCAAAGTAGCAGCACCGGATCTGCACCTCCACCACCTCAAACCGAGCTAGCTCTTAGACTGGCTGAGTTACCACCTCCTCCTGTTCCCGTGCCCGTACCTGGTGTTCTCGTGAAACATGGTGTCTCCAGGTGAGTCTGTACTCTTATTAAAAATAAGAAAAAAAATTCTTCATTCTTCTAAAAGGTCCTACTTTTTAAGATATTATTTATGATCAAAAAATATCATTTCAGATGCAAAGAGTGCAACATCGTCTTTTGTCGACACGAAAACTTCGTCGCTCACAAGAAACATTATTGCCAAGCAAGGGAAACGACTGTGAGTAATAGCCCTCCACCGCCTAGCACTCCTTCACCACCACTGGTGCAGTTAATCTGTGCAGCATGTGGTATTAAATTCGCTTCCATGGATAATCTCGTTGCTCATCAAGCTTTTTACTGTCCAAAGAGGCCCGAATCGCAAGAACACCATTCTCGGTGCACCAAATGTAAGGTGGGTAAACAATTGAATAAATGAATAAACAATCGAACGTTTGTTGCATTCAACAGAAATATGAAGAATATAAACGTTTCTAGGCGATAATCGAAGCAGGTAGTACACACACGTGCAGTGGTGGACCGACTAGTGGTTGGCGGTGTCCCGTATGCGGTGCTGTCAGTCCAACGGCCGGTGCAGCGCAACGTCACATGGATGCTCATCAAGGTGTCAAAGCGTTTAGATGTACGATTTGCCGTTACAAAGGGAACACATTACGTGGCATGCGAACGCACATAAGAATGCACTTTGAGAAACGTGGTACGGATCTTCAGGTATGGTTATCCATATGAGACATTGAAAAATGCAATCAACGTCTCTTCGAAATGGAAAAGAACAAAAAAAAATAAAAAAATAAAAGAAACAAGACAGATACATGACGAAATTACTTTCTTCCCTTAGGAGGAAAATTACATAACATGCGTCCTCGACGATGAAGCAGTTCTTCCTACTCCTGAACCTGCTCCTGCCACCACACCGGAAGAAATACCAACGGAAGTACAGATCAATGGGAAGAGTGAAGTTCGTAAAAGTCCTCAACCACCAGTTTTGCCACCACCCGCGGCTGTGACCAGTAAAGTGAAGCAAGAACGCGAGGAGAGTCCACCGCCTGAGGAAAGTCTCGATCCTAACAAAACTGGACCGCGTTATTGTCGGTCATGCGACATAAGTTTCAATTACTTGAGCACATTCATAGCGCACAAAAAGTTCTATTGTTCGAGTCACGCCGGTGAGGCGAGTAATAATAATAACAACAATAACAATTCGAGTAGCCACGCCACGACTCCGCCCAGCGGTAGAACCGAGGCATCCGTACTTTAGATTATTATAACATACGACGTGTTGGATAACAATGTCCATCCTCAAAAGACATTTCATCTTCGCGTTGTTTTCTCTCGGATTAATGAAAAACATGGATGCGAACGTGTACGACGATGGGTCTGTTAATTGTTGCCAGTTAATATATACATATAATATGATAGCGATTACAGATTAACCGACTTAGTTGACTACCATCATGTGATTTTTGTCGATCCAGGGAATTGTTCGTACTTATTATAAGCTGACGAATCGCATCAATAATGTGTACATAAGCACTCTCGTATATAGAATTCAAGGAAAATTACGCGAACGATAATAAAGCAGCAAAAGTGTCGCGGGCCGATCGATCCTTCTGTCAAATCGTTTACCGTTGGATCGATCAAATTATAAGATATAAATCATATCGATCTTATGGTGACGCTTAACGTATCATTCTTCTTGTATATAAAAGAATAATTGCGGTTAGATGAGATGATCGGTACGCTTATCTCCTTAACCACGATCGACGATCCGATTAAAGTTGTGCAATCTCATGACTATTCAATAATCTCGTAGTATATAGTAATTATCGACATACCTAAGGTTAAATAAAGATGATTAAGTGAGTGTAAAATGTTGTACAGTAGATACTTAGAGTATTATGGAAAGGTAGAAACGATCTTAAATAATGATACCAATCTCAATTTTTGAATCTATTAAGTTACGTCGGCGATATAGAGTTACATACATGTATATACAGGATGGTTATGAATAACTGATGATTTCATGTATCGTTGTTTATATGTATTTCCCTCCTTTTTCTTGGGAGCGTAAAAGTTTAGCAAAAAAAAGTTTGTCTATCTTCAACGTAAGGAAGAAAAGAAAAAAAATAAGAAAAACACATTTACGCGAGTCACATTCAGTTATCCTTTGAAAATTTCCTGTATAAATATGTAGGTAACTAAAAGGGCGCACTCACACTTGTTGGGGTAACTAGTGCATCGATGACCGTTCCACGAACGTAAGTGAGTTTGCCAAAAAACATTATTATTTAGGCAAATATTTTCTACCGAATTTTCGTTCTGTCTCAGCACACGAATTACATTGCATTACATTATGTTACATTTTGTTAATTTATAAATTTATAGTCAAATTACCATAGTTTAAATTCCGATAAAAATCGGCGAACTTTTAATGACACAGTTACATAAATACATACACACAGGTACATATAAACACGTACACACAGATACATAACATAAACATGAACACACATATACAATCAAAAAGCACCGCGAGTACTTGTATACAAGTCATGTCTCATTGCGAGCGCGTAAATGTAAAAATTAGAGTTAAGGTCATGTTACGTGTATACGCAGTACTACCCATATCATATGACAAGTTCATTAAAAAGACATCAACTTCTTCGTGTGAAGACCTCATGATAAAAATTTGATAGGAGTTTAAATATTAATTAATATGGAATTCTGATGCAGAAAGTGCCGTCAAGAATATCGGCTATTTACTTGATTTAAATAACTTCCTACGATTATTGTTGACTTTCATATACACAATTAATGTAAAATGCTTTCTCCCGATAAATTTATATAGAATGTATTCTGAAATACTTTCATGAGAGTATTCTTGTTATATTATTTATAAACCAATACTTATTAATTAATTCCCTCAGAAAGAAAAAGTGGTCGGAATTTATTACTCATAAACCTTGAATATGAAATTTAACATTATATAGCGGAAGATAACTTGTTGCGAAAATTTGTAAATCTCTATCCGGTACTTCCATCACGTTTATATAACGTGGCATAGTGTTACGCATCATTCTTTCAATAAGAACAATTTTCTTTTTCATATTTCTAAACATCTTCCTTTGTCAAACATCTTGATGCTAGGCTTACTTTATTGTTTTTATTTTGATAGATGAATTTTACACACAAGATATATCTATACAAATATGTAATAAATATATAAACATGCAAATAAAATTCTACAACCTTTACAAACCATAATTATTTTGTTGCAGGTATTAAAATAGAAGAAGCCAAAGGAATAGAGTATCTATAATAATTTCACTTATTATTTATTAGATTTTCATTTTATCCTCCATTCAAAATATATTTAATATATTAATAATATTCAAAATATTTTTTGTTTTGTTTCAAATGATATACATTACTAATATAAAAATAGTCAAGGCATACTGGTATTAAAATAGAAGAAGCCAAAGGAATAGAGTATCTATAATAATTTCACTTATTATTTAATTAGATCTTCATTTTATCCTCCACATATTCAAAATATTTTTTGTTTTGTTTCAAATGATATACATTACTAATGTAAAAATAGTCAAGGCATACTGTCACAACTACTATTACACTTATCACACTTGTCACACTAATATAGATAAAGTATAAATGAAGATAATTTTTTAATCCATGTATATTCATAAAATGCAATCATATTCATAAGACATACATTTTAAAAACTATCTGCCGCAAATACAAACCTAATGATATATTCATCGAGAGCCTTTTACACAATTATAATTATTCCACATCTTTACCATGATAATTTTTCTAAGGATATAATATCATGGTCATCGTCATATTATGCAAAAAACACCATCACTTGAATCACTTTCAGCACCACTCAATTCTTGTTTTATTTGTGCTTTATACCGTGCATATTTATAACCATATTGTTCCACATCTTCCTTATTTATAGCACATACAAAATCATCTTCGCTTGAAAGATCTGATGATTCCTCATCATCTAGGTTAATTTTCATGACAGCTCTTCTCATTTCGTCTTCATCTACAGATAAATCTGAATGTTCAGTATCCGGATAATCATTCCACCAGTGAGATTCTGAATTGGAATCTTCAGTTTCATATCCATTACTGGAACCATCTTCGTCTCTATTCATATCAAATACAAATTCTTGTTCAAGACCATGAATAGATACAATATCATCTATTATCATATCACTACCCGTTTGAGTATAATACAAGTCATATACAAAATTTTCTAACTGAAACAAAATAAATATATGCACATATATATAAAATGTTTTATATAAGTAATGATAGACAAGGACATTATCACGTACCGTTTCAGAATCTAGATTTTTTGCAGTTGAACACGAAAAAGAATCTTCAACATCTATTACAGTCATAGTATCTTCTAATTCATTAGTATTTAATGTATCCAAAGAACGACAACAATTAACGACTTTGTATCTATTCTCGATAGATTTTTGTTTAATCCTTTCGCGTATTACATTCTTAACATCCACAACATGTTGCTTATAATTTGCTTTTAATTCATTTTTACCTACTGTTTTTACTAAATGTTCAATCACATCTTCGTCCTATCGAAACAATTAATATTGGTTTTAATTTATTTATTTATCATATAGTATATATATTGTTTTTTGAAAAAGAAAAACTCACCTGATTCGTTATTGTTCCAGCGAATTTCACAACCGCAGTTACTGATGTTAAATCAGTCGCATTTTCAGTCTCATCATTTTCGGTAGTTTTACATCGTTTACATGCGATCACCAAAGCATTTAACGGTTCATCGTTGTGTCTACGTTTAACGCGTAAAATTGCAGCCATTTTTGTTGTTTTCTTAAAAGCAAACAAAGCCTCAAATTAAAATTTAGAATAAGAATATGCTATCTAGCATGAGACACTGTGTCGGAAAACGTAAAATGTCGATAATGCAGAAATATTTGCTTTTCTTTTGTTAATAAATAAATCCTGAGCCAACTAAAAAAGGCTTATAACGTGTCTATGAAATAGTCCAGCGTTGTACGAATTTCAATTTCTTCACGTTGTGAATCATCGATAAACTACTCTGTAGATACATATACTGTAAACCATTACGCTGTTCATCACCTTTCGTTTGAAGAACGTGTGGCGACCTCGTTGCGACTGTTACGCCTCCTTCGGCTAGATATATAACTAACACGTCTCTGTCCACCAAACGCACACCAAACCAACCAAACAAAGTGAAAGCAACAAAGACGCCGAAAACAAAGGAGACGACAAAAGATGCCGGGAACAAAAAAAGAAATCATTCTTTCTTTGATTCTTCTTAAAATTACAGCCATAGCTACTGAAAGTGATAGTCTGATTAAACTACTGTGCACCTGACAAAATTAAATAAATATATCACAATTATTGCTTATGCAAAGTTTCTTTCTATATAGTGGGTTATCCATGAAAAATCCACAAGTGCATGACTTCAGCGCCAGCTATAAACAAAATATAAACTACAAGTTTAAGCGGGAAACACCACACACCTAACTTATTGTTGTATAAGCTTGATAGGTTATATTCCTCTCACGTGTATCTAACAATTGGGTTCGTATAGGTTAAAGTAGGTAGGTTAGTAGATTGAACTCACACTTTTCAATTTTTCATATTTTTATTTTTTTTTATGTTAGCGTGCATTCGTGCTAGATATAACGTTGGTACGCATTTGTTCCGCAAACAATGCATATAGGATAATAAATATAATTAACACATTTAATAACTAGTATATAAATTTATGACAGAAAACAAAATCTTATCGAATGTTTTATCTAAAATAATTAGTGTTGCAAATGAAAATCATCAGTTTATATACTAGAGATTTACTTGTTCTGACTGAAATTCGAAAATTCGTAATAGATATTAAAGTTCATCAATAATGTTTTCAAAGTTTGACTATTAATGAAAAATGCAAATATAACACTGTCAATGGAATGTGAAGTAATATACGAAATTCCTTCTTATGGATTACTTTCTTATGGATGTATATTTTTCATTTCAGATGTATCTGTACGATATTTCAAAAACATTGATGTGATTGTAGTAGGGGATATAAAAATTCATAAACTTAGAGATATTGCGATTGCTAGAAAAAGATATATCAGTGATCCAATTAATGAAGAATATAAATTCACTGCTTATCGTGACAGAAAGGAAATGTCATTACAAGAAATGTTAATATTATCTATGCACATCACTCTTGAGAATGTACCAATGATCAAGGCGAAGACAATCAAACTCGTTGAAGATAAGAACAATACCTCAGTAAAGAAACTTGTTTCTCCACTGCTTTTAGACATTTTAAATAATTTGTCTTTGGTGGAAGCTGATGTTAATATATTCGAATCGCCAAGCAAATTCGGTTATAGATATTTCTGAAGATGTCACTGTTTTAGAATCAAGTATGATGAAAATAAGTGAAAGCATTATTGACTATTGAATATGGATTGTTGACAAACGGAGAAAGGGACAACTTAAACCAACATCTAAAATTTACAACAACCAGTGGTTTCGTTTTATCTTGTGAAAAAAAAAACAAATACATAACTGGACATCGATTTTACAGGAATTTCAATTACCTACAGTTTTAGAGAAATGTACTTCCGAGGAATCTTGAATATTGTTAAAAAATACTATTAAAGTTCAGGAAAATACCATGATTATTAACGTTAAGAGCAATGAATTTAAGTGGTTGCAACAAGTGCAAACTATACTTATCAGGAATGAAAAATAGAATATCAATAATACGATAATAATACAAATAATACGAGCGGCATATTTGTTGAAGAAGGAAAATTCTAATCTGGTCTTCATTCTAGAATTCATTAATTGTTTACAAAATGAACCTGACTGAGACGTCTTCTGAGTTGATTTACTTCGAGATCTTAAAGTTTTCTTTAACTTTAACTTTACTCTTATATTTATATCAGCTACTTCCACCTCGCAAGTCCAAACTTACTTATCACGCCATTATTAATCAATTGGTATGTATGAAAGCATTTTATCAAATTATTAAGGACTATCATGAAGTAATATAAAATTATTTTTTAACAATCACGTAGAGATTTAAGTACGATACGTTGAGTTGAAAAGCCAATTACAAAGGATTATTAAAATGAAGATCTTGTTATTTTTCATTATACATCATTGAATTTTAAAGATGTGATGTTGTAAATGAGTAAAATAGCACCAGACGTAAAAACAAAACAAAAAAGATTTAGATAACCTATTTGGATTTGAATACAGCGGAATCACCATTAATAGTCATCGTATTATGGGAGTTAACCGCAATAGGTCAATTAATTATTAAAAGATTGTTATAACATTTTGTATATAAAATATTAAGAAATAAAAGTAAATTAAATGAATAATATTGTTTTTAGATGTTTATCAAATTTTTGTCAGTTGGACTAAACTTTTTCTTGGACTGTACCTGAAAGTTGGAGTTTAGAGGATACAGCAACTCTACTGTATGTCTATTGCACATGTATCTTTGCACTTTACATTAATGAAGAAATGAAAAAAGGTGACAAAATACTTATTCATACTGGTTCTGATGATATTAGCCAAATCGCAATTAACTTAGTCCTTTGGGCTGTTAAATATTTACTACAGTCGTTACACCAGAAAAACGTAAATTTATTAAAGAAACATTTACTAGTATCGATGATAATCACATTGGAAATTTTCGAGATACTTCGAGAAAATGGTTTTGCAACAAACCCATGATGCAGGTGTAGACATTGTTCTAAATTCTTTAGCAGAAGATAAACTTCAAGCGAGTCTGCGTTGTTTAGCCCATAGAAGTAAATTTTTAAAAATTGAAAAGTTCGACTTAGCAGTAAGAATGAATTAAGCACCAGAATCTTTATGAAGGGCTGTGTTTTTATGGTGTTAGGTTAGATAAGATTATAAACACAAATGACGAAGTCAAAAACGAAATTAGTTCAATATTCAACAAACTTATTAAGGAGAATGCTATCAAGCCGATAATTAGGACAGTCTTCGACAAATATCAATTAAAGACAGCACTTAAATTCATGGCAGCTGAAAAGCATATGGGAAAAGTAATTTAATATTCGTTGTTGAAATATTTTTTTGTTTTAACAAATTAAATTATAATTTGAAATCCGTATTATATGTCATAAGTACTGATAAAGATCCGCGAAAAGAATGAATCACTGTATATATCCATTTTGGCCGATCCTTCTTAAACATGTATTATAAACAAGTTATATAGTTCTTGGTGGATTGGGAGGTTTTGATTTGGAATTAATCGATTGGTTAATTCTTCGAAATGCTCAAAATACTTCGCGTAACAGCGTAAAGAATGATTATCAATGCATGAGAATCAAAATATCGGAATCATACGGCGTGAATATCAAGATCCTGGTTGATCTCGATGCAGTTAAAGTTGTGAACTTATCGATAGTATATTCAATTTCGCGGTTTCTTTAAAAGATAATATTTGTAGAAACCAAATGCCGTAAACTTTTAAGGAATCTTTCGAAAGAAAAGCGTGGGCCACGAAATGTTTAGACGAGGTGACTAGAAAGTTTTGTCTAGATTTTCGACACTTCGTAATTTTTTTTTTCTGTCTCGTATGAAAGGGGAAATGCCGAATAAATGAATTACGGTATAGTTAATTGCATTATGGAAAGAATATGTGAAAAAAAGTAGAAGGTTTGCCTGGATTAGCTATACAATGGGGAGCGATTAGAGATATTGGTCTAGTTGCTGACATGCAGAATGAAAATAAAGAACTTATTATTGATGGTACGCAACAGCAAAAGATATGTTTACAAGAACTGAATAGATTTTTGGTACAGGTACATAAATTTATAGTTGCAAGTATGATGATTGCCGAAAAACTCAACTAGCGTTGAGAATAATGTAGATGCTGTTGTAAACATTATAAATATATATTTTCCAACTGATATTATTATTATTGATTTTAATAATTTTATTTATGTACTTATATTTCCATGATATACCATTTTACTTATCATTTTCTTAAAAGTACAAATTCTTAATCGCAGATATTAAAAAGTTAAAGAATATCAGTCTACATAAATCCTTGGCTGAACTTGGAATGGATTCTATGATGGCGGTAGAAATAAAACAGCACAGATCACGCTAAGTTCACGTTAGCCAGTGGAGGAAATAAATATGAGATAGGATAGTAACACTTTACTAGATTAATAATCTTTAAGTAACACCTTAGAGATTAATAAAAGAAAAACCGTTGGAATCATTTTAGCTTCGAACTTACAATTCCTTAATTACGAATTTATACGCTTGCGAATGTGCAACACATTGGTTAAAAAATTTCTATCTTTTTACTATATAAAATCTAAAAGAAATTACAAATTTTTCAAAAATTTGACAATTTTAGAAACTCAAATCCTTTGACATAAACCATTGAACATGTATTTTCTTATTTTTGTCATAAAATCATCTGGTCACAGCTTATTAAATAATCGAGTGAATTACCATAGCTTCTCTGTGCGAGTATTGTGAAACGCATTTCTTTGTGTTCGGAAATGATCAACAAATCTGAGCATCAGCTATTTAACCCATTCGAGACCAATTGCACGCCGTGTGTGCAATTGGTCTCGAGGCTTTTACGAGGCTATGAGATCAGCTGCACACCGGAGTGCAATAGTAACGATGAAAAAAAAATATTTGGATCCTGGGCACCGTGTTCGAAAAAATTCGCGGTCTCGAATGGGTTAAGCACACTATCAAGTAGGCAATCGCTATTTCACAGAGACATAAAAGATACTATTCAAACGTGTATATGAAAATCAATAGTAGGGGCTTCATCTTTTTTGCCGCAAATATTGAGGAACACTTGAGTACTAAATTTTTTCTTCATGAAAAATATCAAAAATAGCATTTACGTCACCAATGAGAGTAGTAGTAATCCTTGACCAATTATAATGAACAAGGTCTCATTTTAAAAATGAAGATTTAATCTACGGCACCCTTTTGACGAAGTTTTGAAAAAGCTTTTTATTTGTGCATAAATTATTCTCGAAAAAATATTATTTTTTAACACTATTTGTTTCAAAGAAAATAAAGTTTTTTCAAAAATTCGCCGAAAAAATGCCGTAAACTAAAATTAAACCTTCGTCTTTAAAATGAGACCTTGTTCAATAAAATCGGTCACAATTACCCCTGTTCTCATCGAAAACGTAATCCATTGAAAAACCAGAGATAATGAACAGCCTTAAGTAGTAAGTGAATTTTTAAGTACCTCCGATCACTCGTCAAGCAAAGGTCCGAATCGGCATGAATGATTGTAATTAATTAGTAAAAAAGCATTGAATGACTACGAGTAAATTTCTTTGGAGATTTACTCATTAATGGTTTTATATTTTTTGATTTATTTATCAGATCAGGATAGGCTCTTTTTGTCCGAAATCATTTATAATTATTTGAATATTGAAATTTTTAATATTTCCATACAAGAAACAAATTTTGTAGTACTGTCGAATTAAAATTGTATGGAATAGAAACTGGCTTAAATTTTTGCACGAAGGGACATAAAAGCTTTCATTTAGATGAAATACGGAATGGTTGTTTTCAAAAGGCATTGTACACATTGCGATTTGATTTATTTTTAGAAGAATAATTCTTTATAAATAGAATCACCGTTAAATTGTGATCTTAATAGTTAGTTCCGCGTATAAATCGCGAAAGATCGTGAACTCGGGAGGGAATAATTAATAAATAAGATTATTTTACTAACATATAAACAATTCTTAGCAACATTACAAAAATCCTAAGATATGATTAATATACATATATACTATCGATTTAAAATTGATCATGTTGAATACATACCAATTTAGATTTTTATACGAGAAGTTATAAATGGGTTTCCAGATGCAGCAACCTTCTGGTTGCTGTATCCAGCATGACCAGGGTTGATAATATTTGCGATATATAGAAATCTTATGGGATGCAAGTGCTACCGAGCGAATGGTTGCATATTTCAAGATTTTATCAAAATCTTTTCAATCTAATTCCGATTAAACATAGCTTGGATATAATAAAATTCTAAAATAATTTCTTAGAAAAAAACATAGAAAACTTTTTTATCGAACTTACGCTCGATATCATACCTACATATTTCCTATTTATTTTTATTTACTCTGATTAATAAATATCAAATGTGGGCCCTTGAGACTCTGATTAATAAATATCAAATATTGGCCTTGGAAATGTCTCCTTTCAGTAGGGAAAAATCGAGCTCGATTTTGATACTCTATTTTTGCTCAGTTGAAATGATCTTCTAAATGTCTATTAACAGCGTTCTGAATTCTATGATTCTCACTCTTCTTTTCTCATTTTCTAATTAATCTTCTTCTCTTTCTTACTAATTTTCTTTTCTCACTATTTTTTTCTATCTCCTCTTTCTTTTCTTTCTCTTCTTCTCTTCTATTTCTCTCCTTCTCTTCTTCTCCAGACTGTATCATCGAGGAATAAATTCATCTGTAGTTGAGTTGTTGATCGGGAAGGATTTGATAGATATATCGGCATGAATTTGATGTATTGGCGAGTGGCTCGGTTTATTATCGATTTGTATATTGGAATATAGGTAGGATAGGAAGAACACTTGCAGGCATGTCGGCGGGCACAGGTGTGGATATTTTTCAAATATTTTCGATATTGCTCGAAATTTTGAATAGAAGATCGTTCGTGTTAGAGAGCAGTGTATATAACTACAGATGTTGCAACGATTATTCGTAAGTGGGGACCGATTCTCCTCCAAATAGCGTTGGAGCCCGAATTCTCGTTTAGCTCATGTCACCCCGGAAATGTCGGAAATGTATTTTAGAGTAGTCACTATTATTCTAACACTTACGTGGGTATTCACGGGCACGATTAAAAGTTCTATCGTGGACTTCCTTTTATTGCTCGAAATTTCTCGGAACGCGAATTTTAGAATAGGGTCACTATCAGCTCGTGAGTCTCTAAATGCAGTAATCTCCACGTGATGAGATCTGAGTCGATAATACTTGCAGTATATAGAAATCTATATCTAGATTATATAACGTAAGTTTTACCAAATAAATGATTACGTATACTGTATTTCAGCATTTTCTAAAATGTTTATTGTTTGATTATAAATACTTGGGCATAATATGCCTCAACTGAATATAGGCAATTATATTTAAATAAATATCAGGTCAATCCAAAAGTTTGTGAGCATTTTGGCGAAATATACATGCTACTAATGCACACGAACTTTTTGACTGACCTAATAATTAAACAATATGATAAAACGATTTCTTTTTTGAGAAATTCTAGTTTCTTTATTATTGTTCTAGATTTACTGTAATATTCTGTATTTACTGTAATTTCTAACACATAGGGATTTTTATACAGATGAACATAAAACCTTTCAATTGTGTGAAATGTAGAACGACTCTTTTTATTATTGAAGTCGAAACAAATTTTTTTTTCTTTTTCAAAATTCGATTAAAAATAATTTTATTTTAATAAATTTAAATTTTATATTAAAGTCGAGTCTAAATTTTGCACTTTTTCTCTTTTTTAAGATTCAATTAAATTTATAATTTTATTTTATGTCATAACTGCAAAATATATAAAATATGACAATTGTGGATACTACTGAAATTGCACTGAATAAAGGTGCACATGGAATTGAAACAAGCACACTGAGAATTTATGTCAAGTGCGCCACATGTTACGAAAACGAATATTTATTTAGATTAAAATCAAGAATTTTTAATTTTTTTTCTATATTTTTTAATAATTCATTCGAATGGTTGATTTTTTTATTATTTCAGAAAAAAGAAATACAAAAATATTTCCTTAAATCTTAGCCATCCGTCGTGCTTGAGAAGAAATATACTAGTATAATAACAATAAATATATAAAATATCCATTTAATTAGTTTATGCAAAATCATCTTTATGCTAATTCGGTCGATAGCGCCGTCTAAATTAGTCAATGAAGTAATATAAGACTTTATCGTAGACGTTGCAAATTTGTCCGAAAACAACATTTCTCATTAGCATAGCAGCGTGTCTAAAGAGTTATACGAAGTTCTTTTTCATTATCCTTTTTTAATCGATTACAATAATACGTATTTAAGATTGTTCATTATCCCTAATCTTATAATACGTATACGTATAAGATTGTTCATCATCCCTAATCTTATTATGCCAACAATGAGTACAAGTGTAATTCTTGAATTATTTCAATTAAAAAGACCTTATTTTAAATATGAAGATTTAAGGGAGAACATAACTTTTTCGATTTTTCGAAAGTTTTATTTTTATGCATAAACTATTCTCGAAAAAAACATTGTTTTTTGATACGATTTTTTTTCAAAGAAATTAAAGTTTTTTCAAAAATTCGCAAAAATAATGTTCGCGCTTGATCCTTCATCTTCGTTGATCAAAATAGTTTAAGAATTACATTTGTACTTATTGTTGAAATTACCCATTGTAAAATCAAAGGTAATGAACAATCATATTTAAATAGTATATTATATATATAGGAGAATAGTGTTTCTCTATTACGCTTGTAGTTCATATTTTGTCCATATTTGTCGCTGAAGCCATATATGCTATGAGCAAAAATTCATGAACAGGCTTAATGATAAATAATATTACAGAAATACACGAAAAATTATAAAGCCAAAAGTTTATGAACTGGGATTGGATTAATAGATAATAATGCAAAATAAATAAATAAGTAAATAAAAATGTAATTAAAAATTAAAAGGTTCGTTTATATCAACGTATATAACCTAATATATATGCATTTTCCGCATTAATATGCTAATATTTTTTATACTATACTTTTTTCTAGCAGTTAATTTCTTCTTAATAAGAGGATTATAAATAGAATAATTATGGAGAATATGAGGTAAGGAGGAATTAATTTGATGATATTAAATTGTTAGATTAATAATATAGCAATTCTAAAGATTGTCTTTTTTTTTAATTTATGTGTTATAGTTCTTCATTTTTTTAGTATCTAAAGTATTAAAGTCGAAATATGTTAATAATCACTGGATATCGTAGCATTAAAATAAGGATAATTCATTTAAAACCAGAAAATTATGCTCGCATTAGTATATACAAACAAACCGTTTGTACAAATAATTATACCTTCTTTTAAAGAAACTAATCTTTACAGAAAAATTAATGCATTTTTAAAATACTCTTTTATTTGGTACATTACTTACTTAGTACTTTAGAAAATGTTAAATAGTGAATGTCTAAGTTTTTTTTATATTAAATATTGGTTGGTAAAAATGTAAATTTTTGAACGAACATTTTAGATGCTTGGAAAAATTATAAATATAACTCCTAGTCATAGTTGACTGTATATAACAAGTTTAAAACTCAATGCAAAAGGTAGAAAGGAAAGATGTCCTTCATCAGAAACATCCTAACATATACAATCTTTTTCAAAGTAGATTGTAATTCAATCCTTTTACATTCTAATTGAAGGCAAATATTTTCAATTATATCGATTATGTCATTGACGTAACTTCATGCGGTTTTGTGGTAAAAATTGGTAATATTATTACAGGATTTATCTGATGAATCATTGAGATATAAATAATGCTTTTAAGACAACCTATAGGTATTTGGAATGCTACAAACCAGTTTGTAAGTCTTTTTATTGTATCTTCTATTTAAAGAAATGCAGAGGCAGAAACTCGCATTCTCTCGTGCGATCTCATCTTCGGTACGAGCGTGACATGAATCAAGTTAGCTTTGGGAAACTCCTGAAGATCGATGACGTAGCTTAATCCTAGCCGATTAGCGTCAGTCTTATCGATTACATTACAAAGAGCGGTACATACTCCTGGTAAGAATAAAATAATAACTATTCATTGCCATCCGACATATGTCTTCGACTTATGTCGGTTTCGATCGTATCAGCTAAACATGTCCTTTCACTATGGGTAGCATCCTTATATATATATACAAGTATCGAAAGAGGATGTCCTCAGTAATAGATGCTCAATTGTCTTATATACTTCGTAGGTATTCTTGAATATTTGGCGATAAACGATTAAATGGATAATATATTTTCTTTGAACAATATTTATTTAAGATGTTATTTTCTTCTTACTTTCTTTGCTACGACGTATGCAGCTCCAGGTATCGTTCATTTTTTTTTCTTTAAATTATTTTATTTCTTTTCTATTATTATTTCAATAACACGATATGTTTTTTTAGGAGTTTTAGGATCGTTTGCCGGTAGTAGTTCCGCTGCATTCAGTATGTATAATTTATATTAATTATTTTCATCGATATATTATATATATACGTTTTGTAAAAACTTCGCGTAAATTAAACATCGAAATAAAAATGAAATTGTGATCTATTCATTGTAATTTTGTAATAAAATGTCAAATAAAACTGATGTTATTTGTATTATTTTAGGTAGTGCTTCAGCTAGTGCACATGCAGGTTCTGTTGCAAGTGCAATCAGTTCTGCAAATGCTTTCACTGGTGGTGCTTTTCCTTCGAAAAATCCTGATGGAACATATGGATTAACTCACCAGCAAGGCATTTCTGCTGGGTCTGGAAGCTATATAGAACTTGGAAATATTAATCCAGATTCTAATAAGTCTGGATTATCTCATCAAGTCTCTGGTACTAAAGGAAGTTACAATAATAAGTCTCAAACACCATGTTCCGGATGTTCAAATAATAAAGAAAAATGGGAATTAGATAATTATGATGACCAATCTGAAGAAAAGGAAGAAGAATGGCAAGAAGGGGAACAAGATGATTGTGATGATGGCCAATACAGACTTGAACATCATTATCACCATCATAAAAGTGGAGTAGATAAGAAACAAGAAGAACAAACCATGTCAAGCATACATAAAATAGAAAATACCAATCAATATAATTACAATCAAGCTAATAATAAAGGTGGATATACAACCAGTGATACCAAAGGACAGGGAAATCTCAATGATAGAACATACAATAATTATGGTAATCTTGGACATGTTGGAGCAAATAATCAAAATTTAAATAATAATTATGATGCTTATCAACATAATACCGGTGCTTTGAAAGATTCTTTGCATCCTTCTTCAAGTTGGACTGATATAAATAAAAAGAAAGAAAATGAAAATAAAAATTTAGGCATTCCAGGAGTTCTAACATCTACTTCAACTATAGATAATAAATATGGAAATACAAATAAAGATACAGTTGGTGGTATAACATCTAGCCAACCAAATTTAGGTTGGACAAGTGATACTTATGCAGGTTGTTCTAATACTGGATCTGGATCTGGAACAAATTGTGCAAAAAGTACAGGTGCCTCTAACTCTAATCAAGCACCTGTTAAAATAATCCAATCAGATCTTAAAAAAACTACTAATCGTTCAATGTCAGAAGGAAATAGAGCTACTACAGCATGTAACAATTTACATGGAAACTGTGGTAATAGTATAACAGGTGAAGAGACACAATACCAATCTACATCTGTAGATAGTACAAATTATTTGCAGAATGGATACACTGATAGTACACGAAAAGAAAATAAACCAAATTTATATAATCAACAAAATACAGGACAATGGAAAGATCACGCTAATAAAGATAATTCACCGAATGGAGTTGTTGGTAATGTGGGTGTAGGATCAGGTTGTACTCCTGGAGTCTCTTCTGCTGCTTGTTCAAGTGAACCATCAACTTTGCAAAAAAACATACCTATTCCTACTCAAATATATGGAACTGTTGCTAGTGGACCTGGTAATATAAATGTAGGAAACAAACCACATTCATATGATCAACAAAATACAGGACAATGGAAAGATCACGCTAATAAAGATAATTCTCCAAGTGGAGTTGTTGGTAATGTGAGTGTTGGATCAGGTTGTACACCTGGAGTTTCTTCTCCCGCTTGTTCAAGTGAACCATCAACTTTGCAAAAGAACACACCTATTCCTACTCAAATATATGGAACTGTTGGTAGTGGACCTGGTAATGTAAATGTAGGAAACAAACCACATTCATATGATCAACAAAATACAGGACAATGGAAAGATCACGCTAATAAAGATAATTCACCGAGTGGAGTTGTTGGTAATGTGGGTGTAGGATCAGGTTGCATACCAGGAGTCTCTTCTGTTGCTTGTTCAAGTGAACCATCTACTTTGCAAAAGAACACACCTATTCCTACTCAAATATATGGAACTGTTGGTAGTGGACCTGGTAATGTACATGCAGGAAACAAACCACATTCATATAATCAACCAAATACAGGACAATGGAAAGATCACGCTAATAAAGATAATTCTCCAAGTGGAGTTGTTGGTAATGTGGGTGTTGGATCAGGTTGTACACCTGGAGTCTCTTCTCCCGCTTGTTCAAGTGAACCATCAACTTTGCAAAAAAACACACCTATTCCTACTCAAATATATGGAACTGTTGGTAGTGGACCTGGTAATGTACATGCAGGAAACAAACCACATTCATATAATCAACAAAATACAGGACAATGGAAAGATCACGCTAATAAAGATAATTCACCGAGTGGAGTTGTTGGTAATGTGGGTGTTGGATCAGGTTGCATACCAGGAGTCTCTTCTGTTGCTTGTTCAAGTGAACCATCAACTTTGCAAAAAAACACACCTATTCCTACTCAAATATATGGAACTGTTGCTAGTGGACCTGGTAATGTACATGCAGGAAACAAACCACATTCATATAATCAACCAAATACAGGACAATGGAAAGATCACGCTAATAAAGATAATTCTCCAAGTGGAGTTGTTGGTAATGTGGGTGTTGGATCAGGTTGTACACCTGGAGTCTCTTCTGTTGCTTGTTCAAGTGAACCATCAACTTTGCAAAAAAACACACCTATTCCTACTCAAATATATGGAACTGTTGCTAGTGGACCTGGTAATGTAAATGTAGGAAACAAACCACATTCATATGATCAACAAAATACAGGACAATGGAAAGATCACGCTAATAAAGATAATTCTCCAAGTGGAGTTGTTGGTAATGTGGGTATTGGATCAGGTTGTACACCTGGAGTCTCTTCTCCCGCTTGTTCAAGTGAACCATCTACTTTGCAAAAGAACACACCTATTCCTACTCAAATATATGGAACTGTTGGTAGTGGACCTGGTAATGTACATGCAGGAAACAAACCACATTCATATAATCAACCAAATACAGGACAATGGAAAGATCACGCTAATAAAGATAATTCTCCAAGTGGAGTTGTTGGTAATGTGGGTGTTGGATCAGGTTGTACACCTGGAGTCTCTTCTCCCGCTTGTTCAAGTGAACCATCAACTTTGCAAAAAAACACACCTATTCCTACTCAAATATATGGAACTGTTGGTAGTGGACCTGGTAATGTACATGCAGGAAACAAACCACATTCATATAATCAACAAAATACAGGACAATGGAAAGATCACGCTAATAAAGATAATTCACCGAGTGGAGTTGTTGGTAATGTGGGTGTTGGATCAGGTTGTACACCTGGAGTCTCTTCTCCCGCTTGTTCAAGTGAACCATCTACTTTGCAAAAGAACACACCTATTCCTACTCAAATATATGGAACTGTTGGTAGTGGACCTGGTAATGTACATGCAGGAAACAAACCACATTCATATAATCAACAAAATACAGGACAATGGAAAGATCACGCTAATAAAGATAATTCTCCAAGTGGAGTTGTTGGTAATGTGGGTATTGGATCAGGTTGTACACCTGGAGTCTCTTCTCCCACTTGTTCAAGTGAACCATCAACTTTGCAAAAGAATACACCTATTCCTACTCAAATATATGGAACTGTTGGTAGTGGACCTGGTAATGTACATGCAGGAAACAAACCACATTCATATAATCAACAAAATACAGGACAATGGAAAGATCACGCTAATAAAGATAATTCACCGAGTGGAGTTGTTGGTAATGTGGGTGTTGGATCAAGTTGTACACCTGGAGTCTCTTCTCCCGCTTGTTCAAGTGAACCATCAACTTTACAAAAAAACACACCTATTCCTCCTAAAATATATGGAACTGTTGGTAGTAGACCTGGCAATGTAAATGTAGGAAACAAACCACATTCATATGATCAAGAAAATACAGGACAATGGAAAGATCACGCTAATAAAGATAATTCACCGAGTGGAGTTGTTGGTAATGTGGGTGTAGGATCAGGTTGTACTCCTGGAGTCTCTTCTGCTGCTTGTTCAAGTGAACCATCAACTTTGCAAAAAAACATACCTATTCCTACTCAAATATATGGAACTGTTGGTAGTGGATCTGGTAATGTACATGTAGGAAACAAACCACATTCATATGATCAACAAAATACAGGACAATGGAATGATCACGCTGATAAAGGTAATTCACCAAATGGAGTTGCTGGTAATGTGGGTGTAGGATCCGGTTGTACTCCTGGAATATCCTTATCTTCTTGTTCGAGTGAAATACCAACTGTACAAAAGAACGTCCCAACTTTTTCTCAAACATTTGGTACTACCGGTAGTGGAGCTTCTTATCAAAATAGCAAAAATTCTAACCAACCTAGTGGCTCAGGAAATTGTGGTACTTTTGGTAGTAGCACATGCATAGGTAGCACAGGATACCCCTTAGGAAGTTCTCAAACAACAGTTGGTGCTATTGGAAATGGGCACAATATTCATGGACAAAGTGGTTCTGGAGATAAAAATTCTTATAAATGGAATGGTACAAATCCTTTCTTACATGGAGGACAAGGCAATCTGAGACCAGTTATACATACAACTAGTTCACCTATATTTATTACGAACAGTCTTGATGCATTCGATACAACTTCCAAACCTATTGGTTTTGGTAATCCTTTTCTAGATGGTACCATAAGTAATACATTCGGAACTCAACATGATAAACATGATGTAGAAGTAACTCCTATTAAAAGTGATGCTTTAAATAAGCCTATTGGTGTGGGAAATCCATTTCTAACGAACGGAAATGGAGGGAGCAAAAGCAGTACTCCAACGTATTCTGGTGCAAGTATAGGAAGCGTTTCAAGTATCAGCATTCTACCATTAGTTACAACAACTATTAAACCTATTGGACAAAATAATCCATTTTTGGAAGTATCAGGTGGAAATGTAGTAAACAAATATCCTCTTGGAGTACATCCAAATGTAGCTGAAAACAACAAAAATGTACTCTCTGGAAGTGGAACTTCTGCAAATAAAGATTCAATACATTTTTCTAAATCAGGAGTAGGAATTACATCTCCTGGAACTTATTCAAATACAAATCGTGGAGTGAAGAGTAGTAATCAGCATAACAAAATATTTGGAAATGTTGCAATTAGTAATGCGGGTTCTTCGAGTACCGGAAACATTGATACAGACAAAAGTACTGGACTCAATATTCCTAGTGCATATAATAGTAATAATTCTGGTCATGGTGTAAGTTCGTTGACAGGTACAGTTGGTAATAACAAACCTTCTTACACACTTTCAACATCTCCTGAATTTTATGATTATAAAAATATGTCACCAGAAACAAGTGGAAATGGTGGTGCCACCAATGACAATAGAAATTCTCCGTCCAATTCTTTGATTAATGGAAATAATGCAAATGGTCAATTTAATCCTCAAATAACAAATGCCGGAGCACAATCATTTGCAGGTGCTCATGCCGGAAGTTTCGCTAGTTCTTTTAGTAGTTCTCAAGCTTCAAGTTCAAGTTCGAGTTTTGCCAGCAGTAAATCTGGATCATATACAGCTAATGGAGGTTTGCTATTTCTATACTTTCTTATATTGAACATTTTTTTGCTTTTTATTTCATATTTTTGATATGCATTTTTTAGATCCGAATATTCTGCATCAATTGAACGGTAATTGGCCGTTTGACATTGCTAGAAGTGTGAGTGGAGCCAGTTCTTGGCCATCCTTAAACGCAGGATCGCACGCCTCTGCATTTGCTAGCAGTAGTGTTGGCGGTGTGTATTTTTAATTTGAATATTTTGTTAATTATTAAAATATCTTAATTAATTAAATTATCATTTTTCTAGGCTGGCCCGGATCTGAACCGATCAATGTAAAAAGTTAATAAATTAAATATAAAAGCGCAATTCAAATATGGAAGAAAGATAAAGAAGAAAAACTTTTTAAAAGCAACCATTATCGTATATAATTCAAGATGATATTATCATTTAAAGCGAAAATATTAAGTTATGATTGAAATGAATAAAGAGCAAAGATGTGTAACGCTTGAAAAAATTTCTAAATATATATCTTTTAATTAAATATATTATGTATATTTACATAATATATAAAACGCAAATTGTGTTTTATACTTCCCTTTCTTTTTTTCTTTTTTATTTTCTTTGATTTTATTATCATAAACTTTAATATGAAAAAGTATGCAGATCAAAAAGAAACTTTGTTACAAAGATGAATGATATTCGATGTATCAGGATCACGTGTGTTCATTCTTACATTTAGAAAGATCTGAATGGATTCCAGGAAGAGAATAAATAGTAAGTGAATATATTCACGATTGACTAAGATTGGTCGTTTTCCATGTGTACGGAACACGTGGCATATGCATTTTAACCAATAAGAATATTAAATAGAGTGATTGGCGGGAGTTGCATCGAAGCAAGATTATCGATCATTTCTACGTTTACATAATATTCAAAATGTAATTATTTTACAAGAACTTACCCGATTAGAAGATCAATGATTTTTTTGTGTAGAGAACAGGCGAGTATTATTAAAATATATACTCTTAAAATCGTTAATGTTTTATATAAATGATTTACGTTATAATGAAGATTAAATAAAATTCATATTCGTCGATACTTTAGGCGTTTAATGGTATATTTCACAAATCGTGTTTTCCTTTTACATGGGCTGATTTTCTAACAGAAACAGAATTTGTAAAAACCTCGGAAAAACGATGGGTAGAAATATATAATATAACACAATATTGCAGAGAGCGCAGGCTCTATTTATACACAGTGCACTCCTCGTCGGGAACTACCGATTAAAAACGTTTTTCGATAAAATAGAACGTTCTCCTAAAGAGATTACATCCGAAACGTTTTTTTAGAGTAATCTCTTTTTTATTTCTCTTTATATTTCGTTATTTTTTCTTTTCTTTCGTGCCTCTTTCCTTTCTTGTCTTCTTTTCATTTTTCTCGTGCTCGACACTTGTCTCCTTCTTTTGTTATCTACATTACAACTATTCAGTACATAGAAGACAACGTTTGCGCAGCACCTGTAAATATACATATCTTTATTTATTCTTAACGTGTAAACAATTTGACAAAGTGCTTAACAAATGCATTATTCTTCTTTTTCTTCTTGTTTTTTTTCTTGTTTTTCTTCTTTTTTTTGTTCTTTTCTTTTTTTATTTTCGTTTAATCCTTCAATTTATTCACCGTCCGACCAAACTCGAAATTGTCGATCGTGGAAATTTTTTTTTTATTTCGAGTTCGGCCTAATATCACTTAATCGTTGCGTAAAATTTTACACTTATCGCGAAAACTGAACTATTTTAAGATGTGCGGAAACGAAGGGTACAAGGTAAAAAACAAAATGAGAAATGGCGATAAGTCGTACAAGTATGTATGTATGTATGTATGTATATATATATGTATATATATATTTATATAATATATATAATATGCCCTATGTGAAACGGAAAGAGTTTATTCGTCGAAAGAGTTCAGAGTACTTTGGCAATGAGAGTTTCTACACGTATTATCGCGAGTGATAGCGATCCGCGCGATTTTAATTAGTTCTTATCTTTTCTTTTCTTTTCTTTTTTATATTTTTTTTCTAAAACTGAACGATTAAAACGAACCACTATGAGTTCGTTCAAAAATTTATCATCAACGTAGCGTACATACGTGTGTAGTTTCATTCAATCGAGGTACGAGGAGCAAAACGAAACGATTTACGGTATAAAAAAAATTGCTAAAACTAAATAATATATAATAATAATTATAATAATAATTGTAATAATAATAATAATAATAATAATAATAATAATAATAATAATAATAATAATAATAATAATAATAATAATAATATTAATAATAATAATTAATAATAATAATAATAAAAATAATAATAATAATAATAATAATAATAATAATAATAATAATAATAATAATAATAATAATAATAATAATAATAATAATAATAATAATAATAATAATAATAATAATAATAATAATAGTAATAATAATAATAATAATAATAATAATAATAATAATAATAATAATAATAATAATAATAATAATAATAATAATAATAATTCGAGTAACTATTGTCACGATGCAAATATAGTTCCGTCAATAGTAATAACGACAATGACGATTAATTATTATTTGTAGTCCTCTTCCTCTCTTTATTTGTTATTTTTCTTTCTCTTGCATATCCACCATTTTGCATTTAGATCATATAGATACATACACAGTCGTCGCGTTGAAATCATTTTGATAGAGACTTACGCTAGATGTCGGCACGAAATTCATTTCTTTTTGTTTTGTTGCGCGTAATCCCTTCGAGGCCTACGTTCCACCGTAGATAATAATTTAGTTTTACTGTTTCTTTTTATTTATTTTCTTTTATTTTCTTTATTTTTTTTTTTTTTTGTTAATTCTTTATATTACAATAAGTTTGCATCCTACGTGCAAGAATTAACCCTTTGCGGTCTGACACGATGCAGCACTTTTTTTTGTCAGACGTTTTTCTCGCTTACCTATATTGCACGATTTCTTGTCTCTTTAAAATGTAGACAAAGAAAAAAAGCTAGAAAGAGAGAGAGAGAGAGAGAGAAAGAGAGAGAGAGAGAGAAAGAGAGAGACAGAAAGAGAAAAAGAGAGAGCACCTCGAGAAACAAATAATTTCTTTGTTAGTCCAGCATAACGTCATCGAATCGACACAAGCAAATATCATTTTGGATAAAAGAGTCTCAAGACGTAACTAGAATCTATTTATCTAGTTTTGATCGATACGAACATCCCCTATCATAGCTTGTAATACCTCACAATTATATTCAGACTGTAATGGAAGTATGTCAGGCTGCAAGGGGTTATGGCGATATAGTCACAGCACGATCGTCGCCTTGAGCGTGCGAGACGACGAGAACAACACACTTTCGATATTTCTTTCTTTAGTTCCTTTTCTACCAACTAATCGTTGATATATATCGATATGTTGACTGATACAAATCAACTAGATTTATCAACGAATTGGGGCCGGGGATCGGGGGATGTATGGTAGAAAGGAAGGACTCGAAGTTAAAGCGAAGAAAATTGATCACGTTGACTATTCGTTATCTTCGATTGATATGCATACGAGACAGCCCCGTCAGTCCGATCATGTTCTTCGTTCAAAAATTCGAATTATTTAAGTACACGCGTGTCGCGTACAGCACTGGGACGCCACTAGGACGTCGAACCGTACCAACTGTTTGCCGTTGCCTTGTTAGACGGGTGATATATATGGAAACCAGCTGCTGCGGCTGCCGCTGCTGCAGCTGGGTGATGATAAAACTGGGCTTGTTCTCCGAGACCAGCAGAGGCGTATGCTGCCGCAGCATCGAGGGCACTCGGGTGAACGGTCGCTGAGTAGACTTGTGGTTTTAGAGGTAAAGGTTGAGCCGGTTCGTACTGATGACGTAATACAGGTTCCCCATAGGTCGAGGAGGTGTCATACGAGCTGATCACATTCACCGGGTGAAGTTGTTGTTGCTGTTGTTGTTGCTGTTGCTGCTGTGGTTGCTGTTGATGGTGATGGTGGTGATGATGCTGTTGCTGTTGTTGCTTGTCACGAGGCGAGACTGATGACGGTGGCGTCATGGCCGAATGATAATCTACCGCGTAACCACCTGCCGTCGAATATGAAGATACCAAACTTGTAAAAGCATCGGTTCCACAGCTGTTACCACTGGCCGAAGCTTTTTGATTGTGTGTAGTTAGAATGAACTGATGTTCGCCATAGGTACTCGAACCTTCGGAACCCGGTGGTGTTGGTAGTGGACCATTTTGACCGGTCTCGCTGGCATAATAGGATCCACCCGATGAAGGTGTCCTCGCACCTCCAGCCGACGTTATCCCGTGAACATTCGCACGTATCACGCTTTCCCGATTTGCGTAGAGTTGCCTGAGAAGGGCCGAGGCTGGTAACGGTGCGGTCGCCGATTGTTGAGGACTTAGGTGACCGAGGTGATGATGTGCTCCTATCCATTGTATTGTACTTCTTTGCTGTTGTTGTTTCAACAAAGCGTCCGTACTAAAATCTGTAGGTTGATGTAGACTCGGAGAATTAGATTTATTCAATGCTGTACCAGGTAGATGCTTTGACATCGCTTGTTCCAGGTCCTTCACTGATGCCCCAGCTGTAGCACCAACACCACCGACGCTTCCAGGACCGGTGTCGGTTCCACCAGTGTTACTACCAGGATTACTATTCCCACCACCACCACCACTGTTTTCGGTTACATCAGTTGTCCCAGACCTAACATTTCCTTCACCACTTCGTCTAGACTTTGGACTCGTCGCGCACAAGACTTGTTCGTTTGTAGAGATCGAGTGATTTGAAGGTGTTGGGCTTAAAGGATTATTCCTCTCGTTGTTCGCCACTTTCTCAGTAACCTCCTCCTCTTCGTCCTCCTCATTCGAACTGCTCTCCTCCTCCTGAAGCTTTCGCTTGTGTCCACGTAATTTTACCACCAGCGTGCTGATATTTCCTATTGCTGCCTGTGGTTCCTGCTGAAGCTGAGCCATGCTATCATGATGCCTGTTGCCTCTCTTCTCGCTCTCTGAACCTCGTGTGTCCTCCCGATCTTCCGGCGGAGAACGATGAGGATGTTCTTGATGCTGATTCGTCGGACCTCCACGACTTCGTCCTTCTGAAATGATACGGATCTCTTTTCTATTTTACGCTGACTTTCTTTCGAACTACGTTTTGACACGTACGATATTAGTACATATTCTCGTGGAAACGAACGTTAAAGCTTTTCTCTTTCACACGATTTAAGTTTTGCTAACACAAATTTAATTGTGTCTGTAAATTGTGTTTTTTTTTACAAAAAAGAAAATATATAAATGATATATATATATATATATATATCATATTTTTGAAGTTAAATATTTTAGTTTCTCTTATTATACTAGCGCTGAATTAATATACGTATGTGTCGATAGATCTTTCTGACATGATATTCTATTGATTTTTCTCTCACGTGAATAGTATCGAAAACACACGTGAATATATTTTTACTTTTTCAAAATATACAACGACTTATACATTCCTTAAAAATTAATTCACGCTAAAAGGTAGTGAACGTTACTGTTTGCCATGATTATGCTTACGAGAATTGAAAGATGAGGTAGAGTAAAACACTTGTAAACGTAGTGTGATATAAATAATATATTTTAAACACGGGCGAGCACCTTACAGGCGTTTCACGTGTGTTTCCGGATCGTTCGGAAGATCAGGATGACGGAGGTACCGTGGCATTCTAATTTTGACCATTATCAGACATTTCCTGCAAAGGAACAAAAGTTCGTTAGGGAAAGACTCTCGATAGTACCTATTCCGCGACGTTCGTTTCAATGCAACGTATTATTAACCTATGCACCAATTTATAACGAAAGAAAAAAAAATAAAAAAAAGAAGGAAGCTATCAAGATTTACGATTCGTTAATTTTCTAATATTCTTTGTCCCAGCGCTAAGAAATGCCACTAGAAAGTTTTACCTGCACATAGCTAATATAATTTCGTATACGTAATAATTTGAATTTAATAAAATTAATTATTTAATTTAAACGTTGGTGATAACAATCAATTGCCTGTCTTTCGTAACGAATGATGAATTAAAATAATTCTATTGGGAAGAAAACAAACACAATCATACCTCCTCTATCGGCATCAGGCGATCCATTTTCTGGATCATTTCCTGTCGCATCCTCTCGTTTAACACCAGTAACACCGTCTTCGAGTTGACAACAATCCATAATTAGATTTTCATATTCACGACCGCTGTAATAAAAATTTGTCGGAGTTTTGTCAAATGCATTATTAATAGAATTTTTAAATAGATTGAATTAAATTTAATTTTTTTTTGTATCTAATTATATAAATGGTGTTACGAATTAATTATTGCTTACCTTATTACATAGTTTACACAAATGATGTTTTGTTCCTCAGCATTTTTGGAATTACATACGACGGTCGCACATGTTTGCAGCCACGTATAACCTCCGCTTTTGTTCATTAATCGGTAATAATGTGTTAAGACTTGTCCTTTGTGGATTACTAAAATTCAAGACATTATGAAAATAGGAAAGATCAAAAAAGAAAAAGAAAAGAAAAAATAAAATAATAAAGTGGATACTCACGATCTATGTGTGATTTTCGAAGACGATTTGCATCCTCACCGTGACATAAAGTATACAAATTTTTACCCGTTAATTCATCAGCTGTATAATCCAATAATTCAGATACCCTGTAAGCAAATAAAAAACATGCTAATCGAATATAAATATTAAATTTTTTAACAGAGAATGTTAATTATTACCCCTTTGAGATAGACAACCTTCCATACACTGCCGATAATGATGTTTGAGAACGCCATCTATGGGTAAGAAATCTTTTTAAGCTCCTCCAATGGATAACATGACTATAACAGTTGTCTACCGTGGGAGCAGAAAATATTGTTTACCGATAGATGGCGTTGGCAAGCAACATTATTAATGACATATAAAATATTGCATATTCTAAGGTGCACTAAAAATACTTGTATAAATATAAAGAATTACATAAATTGGATAGATAAATGTAAAAGATTAATAATAATTCAATTAAGTCGAGCGACAAACTAATCGATATTTCCAATTTCATTATTCCCAAAGAATCATTTGAAATACTCGATATTCTATCGTCATAAAATGTAAGACATTGTTTATCTAGACACTCACTTTGGTTCGCAATGTGCTATCCGAAAATCGAAGTTGATACGAGTGACGAACATGTCGGTTTCCAATCGGATTTCGTGTACGCTCGGTGGCGGAAGTGCGATAGCCAAGCCAACCATACCCATCAATGGAGGGGCCGTCTTTCTTGTATGACTAAACGTGTATTGTGGTCTCAAACGACACAATAGTAGTACGACCTATTTTCGATGAAGTACAATGCAAAACAAAAAAAGAGATGAAATGAAATAATAAAAAAAAAACAAAAGGAAAATTTAAAACATGGAATATAGTTTTCTAAACATATTTCAACATACTCTATAACCCGAAGATTTAAAATGGCAACCTCTTTTCGTTAACGTGGATTTCATTCTTACACAAAATGCACGATCGTAACCTTTGTAAAGACCACTCGCTGAGAGCGACATCAAGGAAGACACTGTAAAAAAAACAAAATACACAGGATTTCGTTGGGAACAACTTAAAAAAAACCAAAATATTCTTTCAATTACGTTATAAACATACCGTCTGGATTTGCAGTCGAGGACGAGCCATGTTCCTCCGAAGCGGCACTACTCGGAGAAGCTAAACCGGAACTAGACGAATGCGGACCGGAAGAGCTTGCGGATGAAGCCAAACCCAGTCCTAATTGTTCAGCGACCTCGGCGTGATCCTGCTGATGCACGTAATCGAAAACGCTCGAACCTGTCATTTCTACCTGAAATCATCATCGATTTTTTCGTTTCACTTCATCGATGATTTCTCTATACTTAAACTAGCCACATAGTTGCGAGGTGATATATATCTACGTAACATATTTCCTCGAATTACTATACTCCTATGTACATAGGTAGTACATACATAGATACATACATATGTAGCAATGCTTTATTTGTATTCTATAAGCGAACTTGGATGATGACGCGCGTAAGCCCAACGTCTGTCGGTCACGCTTCTCTTCTCGGTATTAAGACGTACGTACGAGCTACGATAAGTGCATCGGAAAAACGAATAACAGTTCGTTATTCGTTACTAGCCTTTACTATTCGCCATTTTTGATACTCCCTTTTATAAAGACCATTATATATATAAGTACATTTGCGGGTCCAGGACACAGATGCGTCGTGGTATCGCATTCGATAAGCCACCCTTGAAATAGACATCTTTCCAAGTCGAACATTTTGGTAGACATCGGGCTAGTTTTCTGCTAGAGTCGGAAGTAATGAAAAAGGAAGACATAAAGAAAGGTTCGGTCTTCTTGATGGCGGCAGCCATGTTTTTAGCTGCCACCGGTTTCCCGAATCCTCGAAACACCCTATTGATTGCTCCGCGAGAGTCTCTCGTAGAATCGAGCTGGTACACCGGTCACCTCCCTCACCTACCCCCGCCATATCCCTCTTTCTCGCCTTCCCTCTTCTCCTCTTTCTCCTCCTCCTCCTCTTTGGTTCTCTCTCTTGCAATGGCTCCCTCTTGCTGTTCCGACTCTCTCTCTCTCTCTCTCTCTCTCTCTCTCTCTCTCTCTCTCTTCCCCATCCACTCTACTACTACCTTCACGAGCTCGGGGCATTAGGAATGGCGAACACGCCGCCGTGCAGAGGCTACGTGAGCCGCATGCGACCACCTCCGCCTCCATCCACCCATCCTTCCCTCGTCTATGTCATGCCTGGTGCCAACCAGTATGGCCGCCAACTCATACAACCTTCTCCTCTTTTCCCCCTTGACCTCTCCTCCTTATCCTTTTCTTCCACGCTATCAACTTTTCTCTCTCTTTCTCTCTCTCTCTCTTTCTTTTTCTCTTTCTTCCTCTCTTTTCCTTTTTTTCGACAGTACTCTTTCCTTCTTCTTCCACCTCCATCCTGCAGGTACCATCATTTGCGTGTTTTCCCTCTTTATCCTCCTCGTCTTCGTCGTCTTTGGCTTTCCTTCGTCACTTCCATGCTACTATTTTTGCCTTTCCGCTAAGGTCTAACCATGTATGTATGTCTCTGTCTCTTTTTCTCTCTTTCACTACTCGCGAATTTTATATTCCTTTCTCTTTAACCCTATCTATCCCTTTTTACGCTACTTACAAATCTTTACGAGAAATATAAAAACTCACCTGCGAAAGACCTAGGTAGATCGACACGGTCTCGGATATGTACAGGAACCTTCCGTCCGCAGCGACCGCCATCGCGAAGCCATCCAATGACTGCAACAAATGTTTTAACATTTATTCTAGATCTATTCGTAGATACGTAATTATCATTGTCCATTTCGTTGCAACTAATTGTTACCATGTAAGTACGTACCTGTAATATATGTGTACCCTGATGTACCTCGAAATGATCTACTGCCGCGTTTGCTGCCGACCTCACGCGATTTGTACCTACGCAAAACGTTAAATCATGATAATGTAGGAAGATACACCGAACAGATCAAAAAAGACTATCAACGAGGATAAAATTGATTATTAAATGAATATCTTACATATCAATATATACTTTTTTTCATAATATACTATACTTTTATATAATATACATAATATATATAATATAACATACTTTTTTCTTTCTTTTTTTTTTTAAAGTTATCAATAAATTTATTATATTCCTTGTTTTATGGTAGATCTTATTCGTATCATAAAACATAATTGCAGACTTGATTATCTATATCCGAAACGAAAAAAATTGCTCGAATTGTTTAATATTTTATATTTTTTTCTTGACTTATAATATTATTATTCGCAAATAAAGGTATACAATGTAATACAAATAAAATGTTACGAACTATTTTCTTCAAAAACTATTATTACATCGAAAGAACATATCATTTTTTATTCATGAAATAGTTCTTATTCCTAGTAATTTATAAAACATCATAATTTTGCTTTCATCTGCAATAATAGAAAAAATAGTTCAAAACATTAAAATATTATTTTTGAATAACAATGTTTTTCTATTATTAATTAAATATAATATAATTCAGATAAGGAGTACAAAAGAATTCTTGGTGAAATTAAGATTATATATACATCATACAATGATCATCAAAAATGGATTCAATAAAGTCGTAGATGTAGATCGATTGACCATCGCGATGAAAGCCATCTTCAGTTTATTTGGGCTGGTGTGAGTCACATCCACCCCATCCGGTTTAACCATGCTGCCACGACCCCTTTTCGCCTTTCGTTTCCCCTCGTTTAACAAACAAGACGAGCTCCTTCTTACGGTAATAATAATCCTACCCTCCCTGGTTTCCCTTAATGAAAGACTTAGAAGACTCGATCAAACTCGTGCGCGAAACGCTTAATCTGGTAAGTCCATCGGGATGAGGCTGCCCGTCGGACTGACCTAACCTTACTTCGGGCTTTTCCGTCAACAAGTTAATTCCGATATTTCTCTAGCATATATGGACCATGTCTATGATAATCCAACCGGATTTCAGTATTGACGAACACCTTTGTTTTTTTCCACTCATCTTTTAATATCATTCAATCTATTCGAATGTTCATTGATCACAAAGGAATTATCATTTTTACAAAATTTCTAATAATCTACATTCTATGAAATAGAATAGTAAAAAGTTTTAATAATTAACGTTTAGAAAGTATATATTATACAACTCGATGAAAAATTAAAAGAAATTTTTATTAGAATATAATTTATTACAATTAAGTTCTTTCCTCTATCATATTTATCATCGTTTTTATTATTTTATAAGAGAAATGGAGGAGGTAAAAATTTTGTTAAAAAGAAAAGGAAAAAGATAACAGATGCTTATATAATAATATCTCTATATATCTTGAAAAAGCAATACTGCTTACGTCGGTTTAACTCACATTTATCACTTACTAATTTCGAAAGTTAACACTGGTTATACTGGAATCTACGTGTTTCGGTCGGACAGCTGACCCCTCCATAAATCTTTCCCCGTTGTCTCACCCCTGCCATTCTCCGTTATCACAATATTTTGATAAATATCTCATACACGTTCCGTATACTTTTCTCGCCTCGTAACTCGACGATATTTATTTGAAGAAAGTAGAAAAATATCGAAAGGGCGAAGCCCTTTCTATATTTCTATTTTCCTTTTTAGTTTCTTCTTTCGATCTTTGAGTTTATTAAAAAATTTATCATTTATCATTTATAGATAAAAATAAAAATGTATATTAATAAAAAATGCACTTATTAATAGACGATTAGAATAAAATTTAGATATACATATACACATATACACATATATATATATACATACATACATACATACGTGTGTGTGTGTGCGTGCGAGCGTGCGTACGCATATATATATATATATATATATATATATATATATATATAGATAGATATATATATATATATATATATATAGATATATATAGATATATATAGATATATATAGATATATAGTAGTTCGTATGAAATCTAAGTGAAGAAAATCAAATTGGGAGGAAAAGAAAATTTTTATGAGGCGTCGTGTCATAAGCGTCGGAATAACGCATAAAACGAAAAGAAAAGATTCGTAGGGTTTCCGAAATTCCGACTATCACCGGAGAAAAGGTACAGGGTGGGTGGCCGATAGTACCTAAGCGAGGAACATAACGTAACGCCATACCCTCTTTTGTTCGGGCTCCAGGGAGCAGGATTTAATGAAAAATGGCCGAATTTGTTACATTTCCCGGTAGTGATCCTCTATTTCTAAAGGGAATCGACGAGACGCATAAGGTCGTACGTGCTAAACGATAATTTACCCACTCTATACGTTATTTTTCCAGTTAACACTTGATGCATTCGATTTCAATAAATTGTCATTACATTTGATTAAAAACGTTTCTAATTGCACAACTTTTCCATCCCTTCATTTACTTTATCTATTTTTTTGATAAATATTTATGGAAGTCAATGAAACCTAAAATTTAATTCTGTAGATCGAGACTCGAAGTATCAGCATCTCACCCTTCGTCTGTATTACAATGAACTCAAGTAAAACAAATAAAACTATCGACGATTAAATCAACACAGCCATTAAAAAAATTTGTAATATCATAACATCAATTTTAATTCTTTATAACATCATATAACTTTGAATTCGTTCATAAATATATATTTATTTTTTCGTTTTTAATAAAATTAATTGCTAGTTCATATTATATTTGCTAAATATAAATTATACTTATAATATATACGTATAATATAGTTTAATTATACGTATAATATAGTTTATACTTTAAGTTTCAAGTAATATTATATTCTCTTTTTATATATTCTATCTCTAACTCTACTAGATTTAAAATCTAAGATCTAATTACTGTATCTAACCGAGTTGGTGATCAAAGTTAAACGGTACGAAAAAAAATATTTTTTTAGGTTGAACAAGAAGAACAGAATCAAGAGACAAGGAACAAAGGACAGATAAGAACAAAAGAGAAAGAGAAAGAGAGAGAAAGAGAGAGAGAGAGAGAGAGAAAGAGAAAGAGAAAGAAAGAGAGAAAGAGAGAGAGAGAGAGAGAGAAAGAGAAAGAGAAAGAAAGAGAGAAAGAGAGAGAGAGAGAGAGAGAGAGAGAAGAAAGAAAGAAAGAAAGAAGCATAAAACTAAATCGGCAGACGTGTCTAGAAATCTTTAACGCATTTTGCTTCGTTAAGTCGAGAGATCTTTTTTCAACGCTCTGCCATTGACATGCCCTCCGAGGGTGGAAACTCACGAAGGGTGTATACGAGTGAGTGAGTGAGTGAGTGAAAGAGAAAGAAGAAGAGAAAGAGAAAGAGAGAGAGACAGAGAGAGAGAGAGAGAGAGAGAGAGAGAAAGAGAGAGAGAGACAGAGGGAGACAGAGACAGAGACAGAGAGACCGCGAACTGGATTTAGTTTGACGAGAAGTTGTGGCAGCGATGCCCGAATGGCGCCTAACTCAATTTCGTTAGTTTAGTTACATTGGCGGCTGGTAACGCGAGGACCCCGCGTAGGGGATGCTGTGATTAGATTTCCATGTGGGTACGCACTACCTAAGCCTTTATACGTATCTACTAGGTACCCACTATCTATCGACATTACGTACTCTACAACTTCGTGTTTGGCACCCTCCCTCTTTTCTCTCTCTCTCTCTCTTACTGTTACCACCGAATTTGCCACCTCCAATATCGACCACAAATATTAACTCGACCTACTCTCTTAAACTACCGTCGATCGATCTCTCGTCCTCGATAATTTCTCTTTTCTTTCCTTTTTTCCTGTTATTTTTATACTAACAATAAGTTTTAAATGTCACGCCATGAATATTAAAATTTCATTGAAAAGCACTTGAAAATAACTAAATACTAGATATTTTTGTTTTAACTAACAAAACGGTCTTTTTTCTATTTTTTGTGAAATATTTTTAAATCGGAACACGAATATTGAAATAGATTTAACGTAAATATTTACGTAGATATTTTCTAGTCAAAATTTTCTTTTTTTTTCCTAGCTTCAATTTTTCCCATTTTTTTTATAACTATTAAGTTAATTCATAAATAGACGTTCTTTTATCGTTATATAATTTTTTACTTATGACATTTATTATTATTTAAATTCATCAAATTGTTCGTATATATCGCCATTACAAGTTCTCAATATATTTCATTGTTCTTATTAACATATTCATTTTATCTACCTTTTTAAAAAGTGAACATACTCCGTACCAAATCATTTCGGTGCTATCGAAACGATCCTTTCACGATATCAATTCAACTCTTCCTCCCCACTATTTCGTAGAATAAAGGGCAATCCTGCGTAAATTTTCATCGAAGTGTATAAAAGAAAGAGTCGCGTGTTCTCGAGGAAAAACGGTGCCGTAAGCAAGCTAGCAATAGATTCTGTCTCGAGATATCCTTTATAAGAGAAGTGACCGTGCGACCGGTAGAAGATTCGCAGATACATAGTAATAGAGAATTGTCGGCGATAATCGAACGATAACATCGCTCTTCGCTTTCCTTCATTTTCGTGGTTCATTTAACGAAAATGGAACCAATCTCGTTCCGATAAAACTGCACTTCGAAAATATACGAAATCTTTCGTTTTACCCTTCTTCTTCTCATCTTAATATTGTTTCGTTAATCAAGAGATCCTAAGATCCGCATGAATGTTATCTCCGAAGGAAACAAGAAAGAAAAAGAGAGATAAAAGAAAATAAAGATAGAAAGAAAGAAAAGAAGAGGGAAAGAGGAAGAAGAAAGGAACGTTGATTCTCGCTTGTGACACAGAAATCGAGTTAATCGAACGCTTCCCAGAACGATCCCTCGGCTGTCAGACTGTAGCAGACACGAGACACGTGTCCGCTACAAAGACGTGCTACGAAAAAGAAAGAAAGAGAGAAAGAAGAAAGAGAGAAAGAGAAAGAGAGAGAGAGAGAGAGAGAGAGACACTATCGTCTATAACAAAATTATGACGCGGTTGACTTCTTTTCCAAGTCGCGTCCCCGAAGAGAAATTTTCGCCATTCGATCAGAGTACCTACTAGCCCTTGCTTTCAATCCCCGTTAACTTTTAGTCGCTCGACCTATCCTAGATCGAGAACTGATCCATCAAAAAATATCAACGGCAGATACACTTTGTGGGTATCTAATCGACTATAAAGTATATACATGTGTCAAGAACAAGGATAAAATAACGAAATTTAAAAATCTCTTCCTCTCTTTCTCTCTCTCTCTCTCTCTCTCTCTCTTTATCTTTCTTTCTCTTTTTCTTTTTTTTTATTTCGTAATTTAGGATTTACCGAGGTCAAACTATTCGCCTACCTTTCACAGTTTTGTTAGGTGGTGGTCCATCACGACTCCATGGAGGATCACCATGACCCGAGAAGTCTCGGAGTTTGAGGTAAGAGATGGTAAGCCTTATAATGGAGGCTTTGTCCAGTTGAGAGGTAATGGCCGCCGGCAAAGGTAACATCTTCGCTAGCTCGTAGAACTCAAAGTTCTCCTTACCCCGTCTCGATCTCGCTGCGTCTCGGCTTTTCTCTTTACGCAGTTCCAAGATACTGTAATCAGAAAGGAATGTTCTCAGTCGACTACCTAGCATTCGATTAATCGACTTAAACTAAGCAACGTTAAACATTTTTTAAACGTTCAGATTTTTTCTCCTTTTTATTTTTGATTTCTTTTTCTTTTTCCATATATAACACCTAAAGATCATTTTTTTGAAAAAGATTTAAGGTCTTCTGTTGTCGTCATCCTCGTCATTGTTATTTTTCATATTGTTTTTCTTTTTTTTCTTTTTTACGTAAACCATGATGTACCAGCGACCGAACTCTCAAAGAGAAATAGGTAACGAAGAAGAGGCGTGGCAAGTACAGGGATGTCACGGTGATACGGCAATACGCGGTAAAGCGGCTACCGCTTAAGCAGCATACATTATTCAAGCGCTATCAAGCCCGTGTTTGCTGACAAGCCAGTGAATGTGGTCGAGTGAATACCACTGTAACGTAACCACGCCCCGTAGACTGCCCCTTGATACCGATTTTACGTTTAAACCGTCCAATGAACGATCTCTACGTGGAAACGATCAATCGTCTTTTTCGTTGCTTAAAGAGATTTATTAAAAGTACTCCCGAAGAAATACTCTTCTATGTTCACGGTACGTTTACCGGTAAGGACTAATCCGAGAAAAACTAAAGCGACGCAATTAAATGTGCCGTCTCAACTTAAGAAGGGTTGAAAACGAGATGGGCTTTTTATTAGACCGCTATTGCGCTTAACGACTGTAAAATGACAATCCTTCTCCCCCCGTTCTCTTTGAAAACCCCAGTAAAGAAGAGAAAGGGGCGAGGAGGGGAATGTGCAAATACCGCCAACCTGTGGTAACCTATTATTTTCATCTTTGTCGCGGGAGTCAAAGGTCGTAAAAAGTCTGCTCGAGTAAGGGTAAGTTTCCTTCGGTGCGAGCCATTGGCTCCGCGGGAATCTTGTTTTTTGATTTTATAAACGCACTCCAACTCCCTCGAGTTCTACGGACCAGATGAAAACTTTTTTCCCAAAGGGATAATATTAATATCCAATTTATATCTAAATTTACCAAAAACAGTCATCATAGAACGATGAAACAGTTTTTAGATTCGTACAATGGTTACTTTTCTTCTCAGCGATGCTCTTTTATTTACCAATTTTTTTAAAAAGAACGACCCTGGCAACGGTACATGGATCAAAGAGCGATTACACGAATCACCTTTCGTTGCTGATTGTGCAAAGATAAAAGGATTGGGACGGTGGCTTTGGGGTGGTGGGTAGCAAGACCGTTCCTATTTCGTCCCTTCGTTTTCTTACGATCCTTCACGAGTTAGGTCCATCTCCCCAGAGGTACGATACGAGTAGGCAGAAAGAACTGTAGCTGGTTCGAAGCTGCTATTGCTGGTGCTGATGGTATATAGCTGGTGTTGCCTTCGCACGAACGAGCCGCACACTGTACGAGTTGGTGGTGACTGCAGACGTGTGAAAATAAAATTACGCCCAACTTTCGGCCAAATTGGTTGAAATTGGGCGGCAGTCGAGCACAAGGCCCTACCGGGAGTCCCTCGGGGTAAAGAAATAGAAGTCTCTCGCGGAACCGATCGCTCTCTCCACCTTTCTTCTTTTCTTTCTTTTTCGGACCCTCTTTCTCCCTTCTTACATCCCCCATGCTTTTTTCTCTTTTCTACCCTTCTTGCAACGTGTTCTAACATCTACTTAGGCCTGCTAAGAGATACGATGGGTCAAGTCAACAACGACTACTACGATGCAAGAGTGTCAAGTGGCTGGCATTAATAATTCTTAGTCCAATGAGACGACGAGATTAGAGGTGATGTCAGTGGTTACTTTTACATTTTTCTGTTTCTTTTCCTTTGATCTTACCATCCGATTCCCTTTCTTCGACTCAATCGCTTCGTCCCACTTGTTTTCATAAAAGCCGCACATGAAAGAAAGAGCATTGAGCTCGCGGAAATTATAATGCGCATCGTGGCACCAGCTCGTCGACTAATTCAATTAAACAATTCATTTGCCGCTCTGGAGCACCACCTGAGGGCATGTCCCATTCCGTCCGTGGCTTCGTGCCGTGGCTCCGTGTGGACGACTTTCTGTGTTAGTCGATATGGAGGCAGAAACGTGAGTTGGAGAAGGACCAAAGCTGCCTTGCCTTGCCTTCCCACCCTGTTCCCTCGAGAGTCGTAGTCTCGCGCTACAATACAATGCTCCTAATGTTACGGGCTCCAGTTTCGACATAATTTTCTTTCGCGGCCGCCCTTTCGGCTATCAGACGCCTAAGCTTTTGTAGCACTTTGACAAAAAGAAACGTCATTTCCGGTGACCGCCCGATAACGAGAGAAATGTATACTGGGATGAAAAGCAACCAACCACCCTCTTACTAAACCACCCTCTACGGAATTCTGAACAAAAGTCCAAAAATATGTTGAAAACAAATAAATGTCTATGTGATGTGGTAGTTGATATATGACAAAAGAAAAAACAGAAAGAGCAAAAAAAAAAAAGAAAAAGAAGAAACAAATTTTGTGTTTCGCCGACAACGTCGATTTTCCGGAAAAAATATTTCCCTTTTTCGATATGCGGACGCATTGCTAGAGATGGACACCACACTAGTCATAACGATATATATATATTTTTATAAACCCGTCGTATCGAACTGTCCGCACCTATATTTCAAATTCAGCTTTCATTCCGCTTTATGAATAATTCATGATACGTTTCTTCCTTCAAATGGACCAAAGTATGGCCTACGGTTTGATTCATGACACAACGGTTGACGATCGTGTCGAGGCTTAAGAAGTCTCTATCAAAGAGAAAACGTAGCCTTCTGCCCGTTACATCGTCGGATTGCATAAGCTGCTTGCAAATCTCCTACATAATTTATTACTCGAATCGAATGAGCAGAAAGAAAAGCTTCCTTACTAGCCCTCTTATCCGATAGTTGTAATTATTACAATTGTAAAGAAAGAGAAAGAGAACTCGATCATTTGGTCTATCCCCCGCTCCTTTAAAACTTAACACAATTTCGAAGACACCGAAAATATTTTCTGAAAAACGAACTAGAGAATCTGAATGAACTCTAGGACGTTTTCTCTAGACACGAAGCTATTCAAAACTACATCCGCTGATAAAAATCACGTAGGTATATGCTTACGATTACGCTGCAACGAGGAATAGAGGAAGGAAGACATGGCGGCACGAAGGACAGAGAATAGTCGTCGACAGGGATATATGTATATACATACATACGGGGTGAAAGGAGAGAGGGCGGGTGGGAGGGAAGGAGGAAGAGAGAGAGAAAAAGAGATAGGTAGGGAAAAAGATGAAAGAAAGATCGAAAGAGAGAGGTAAAAGAAGAGAAAGGAAAAGAGAGAGGGATAGAGTGGAAGGGAAGTTGCTTCTTGATGACGCGCAGATAAGGGAGGGTTTAAAGTCTACGTGATGAGTTTCTCGATGTGTCCGAGCGGAGGTCGAGCCTGAGAACTTTTGGTAAACGCACTACTCCAGCACGAACAAGTCGCAGTTTTGTTCGAAAGAGACTTCCTTTACATCTCGGTTGTCGCGAAAGGTCAACGTTCATGATAGTACAATGTACAAACATGCTACGTAGAGAGTTAGAAGCTTTTCATCGATTTCCGGCGCTACGTCTTGAAAAAACACTCCAAGACTCATTCTCGTGATCTTGGAAGGGTTCTTCTTAGGACTTTAATAAGGGACAAAGTTTTCGATGGAAGTAGCTACCTCGGAAATCCGATGAGCTTAATCCACCAAGGTGGTCTCGTCCAACTTTTAACCCAATAAGGCAAATGAGATACCTGCTATTTCAATTTGGGTAAAAATCTTCCCTCAACTTGGCCCCATTTTAACCGTTTGATCTTTTCCTCTTAAAGAAATCGATTCCGCAAATCGTCCCATTTTTTTTACGTTTTATCGAAATTTTCGGAAAATTATTACCGAACGAAACAGACAATTCTACGATACGGTATTAAGGCTATGTGCTCGGAGTTGGAAGAAACCAGAGGTCTTCCAAGGGTCTCACGTGCACGTCTCGTATCCGGACATTCTCATGTCTTAACTTCCGGGAACGTGAGCCAGGCAACGCACCAACTACCACGGCGACACCTTCTCCCAATGGCTTGACTCGTACACCTAACTGCGGTCACTGATCTTCACCTCGCCATTCTATCATTCAATGACTACCTTCCTTATTCTATTCATTATTGTTAACGATTTAATATTTTATAGAACTATTTTCTGCTTTCAGAATTTCATTTTATGTTTTTAGTTTAATATTTAATTTTATTTACTATTACCTAAGTAATTAAAAAATTAACATCTTTCAAACTGACTTTGTGTCGTTCCTGTATTATTAATTACATATTATTCTTTGCGACTTAAAATAGTTCATTTTATTGAATTATTATTTCATTCTACTTTACCAATAAGATAATTCGTAAAATTTATGTTTATAAACGATCATTGCTTTATCAGTCTATTCCATTCGCTACCCTACTCACATTTATATTCGCAACTTAATATAGTCTATCTTTTACAATAAGTCTCTTTATTCCAAGAGTTTTGCTTGACTCTATACGTTACTCCGCTCATATTTATATTCACAACTTAAAATAGCCTATCCTTTACAATAATTTTCTTTATCTTACTTTGCATTATCAAGAATCTTGCTTGATCAACACTTTCTCAATCAATGATTCCATTCGTTAGACTATTAATCTTCATATAATCATGAAATAACATGTTCTTTTTTTAGAATGATTTGTTTCATTCTATTCCTTTGCAAAAAAGTCTAGGCAATATATCAAGTATATAAAAAAGATTAAGAAAACACCCTCACGGTAGAGTCCGAACGATGGAGGCTAGTTAGTAGAAGATCGTAGAAAAGAAGGAGCTAGAAAAGAAGAAAGAGGTAAAGGTAACGTCGTTGACGGCTCCCCGGGTTGCTTCGTCAGCATCAGCGTTCTTCCGATCGCATCGGGTTTACTGCCGTGGCGTGACGTACTCATCTGCACCATCGGTTTACCACCCTCACGCCTTATATCCACTGCCGTCACCGTCACCGGCACGACCAACGTCGTCTCGCCACCACCGCCACCGCCTCCACCATCGGCAGCCCTACCGCTACCCATCACCATTACCATTATCCACTCACTGTGACAGAGCTCTCGTGGGACTCTAGATACCCCCGACGTACTATCACGTTCTTTCGCCTGATTTCATAGGGGCCGCAAAAATTGTCGATTTCGAAGACGAAAAAGGTTTGCCAGCGTACTACCTGCGTAATTCGACGTTCGTCGAATCCCTACATTTTTACAGGATTAGCAGTGCGCGATTTATTCCGATAGTTTGAACAAACAATCCCTACGGGATATTATTGTCATCCTGGTCTTTCTTAATCGTTAAGTTTTTCATTATTTCTAAAATGGATATGAATAGTTTAATTGATTCTAATTTTCATTATGATAAATATTTAATCGTCGATGATCATCGTTCGCTAATTTATCCTTTACGTCATACGAGGAAAGCTCGTATTTGTCTCTTAATATCGTACATTCTCTAACATATAAGATCTACGTAGGAATCACTTTGCAAAGAACTAATCGTTGGTCACTGAAATTTAAAACATTCGCAGTCGACTTGCCGAGCGTTCCTTGTAACGAGTAACGTTGCGGTGACTCTCCGATAAAATAAACGCAAGATTCTAACAATAAGCACTAAGCGTAGATATTAAAGAAATAAGTATAAGAGAAACAACATGCCCTGGCTCGAGGAGAGGACCCTGACTCTGTTTGTACGGGACACAGAGGTCCGCCGGTACGAACCAGGAGTGCGTGAATGCGGGGTTGATGTTGAGCGCCCCGGCAGCCCCCTGATGGGGTCCACCGACCCCGACACCGACCCCGACCGGACTTTGCCGCTGAAAGCTTCCATAATCCATGGCCACCTGATAGGGCAACATCTCCTCTCTGAAGCACCTTCCACTTTCTTCTATACTTTCACGCGACGATTAGCAAGCACACTAACAATCCAACGAACACAATTCAATCCAAAAATTATTCACTGTCCACTTTTAGCAAAAAATGTATCTACGTATTTTTATGGATCACTTATTTGTCCACGAAAAACCAATGTATTTTCAAGGTCGTCGTCATCATTGACGTATCTTTTAGGGTCGATTACCCTCGCGATCACGGAGTCCCATGCTCGCAAGAACGAGCGAGGACTCGTCGGAAGAAGTAACGAAAACGAAGAAGACGAGAAGGGTCACGAAGAAGGAGCGGAGCAACGCGACACGTTCGAAGGGCTGCGTCACGAAGCGCCGAGTACTCGAATCGCGCGCGATGCGCGACGCGCGCGCGACCGGACAAAGTCCCCGAATCGGTGCTCCCCTTAAGAGAGTGAGAGAGTGAGAAATAGAGAGAGAGAGAGAGAGAGAGAGAGATAGAGAGAAAGAGATAGAGAGAAAAAGAGAGAGAGAGTAGGAGGGCGAGAGGGGAGAGAGAGAAAGAGAGAGAGAAAGAAAAAGAAAAGAAGACGGAGATAGGGGTTTAGTGGAGGGGATAGCAGTAACGCGACGGCTCGTGACCGGACGGGAGACCAGACGGGACTGTACCGTCTCGTTGACGAGACGTCGAGAAGGAAGGAGGACGAGACGCTTTTCGCCCACGCTCGCGCACGCGAAGCTCCCAGAAGATGAGAAAGAGAGAGAGAGAGGGCAAGATAGAAAGAAAGAGAGTGGGAGAAGCCGAGTCGTCCGCGAGTAGGCGGGATACGCCACGCCCATTCGACACGCCCATCGCGAGAAATGCTACTCACAGAAGGACCGCCCAACATCGAACGAATGCGACTCAACAAAAAGGAATCTTTCCCTCTCTTGCGAGCCACTCTCAGCTCCTTCGGTAGCCTCTACAATGCTCCGCCCATTTCACCTAACGACGTTTCCTGGCTGGTTAATATCCTTCTCACTGGACGCCCCGTAGATCCTCCGATGGACCAACATCCCTCTCTTCCTCTTCTAAACTCCTAAGGAAAAAGACAGCCACGTGCATTCAGCTTTCTACCAGATTCTTTCACTTTCCTTACTCGTCCAGTTCTTCTTTTTCCCGCGGTACAGGTATCTACGGCGTAGATACCTTTGCATGCATCATAGTACATACCTTCGAGAGTAGGATTATGAAGTTGTCAGGCGTCATCGCCGATGGAATCATCGAATTCTACCCGCCATCTCTCAAAATAATCTTCGCGGTGTGATGCGTAGGTGCGGCTAGACCAGCCCTCAAACCCCTTTCTCCTCGTTCCCATTTCAATCTCCAATACCATTCATGCGTTTTGATGTAACCATCTCGGAAGGAGGTGGGGAGTATGTGCGAGGGAAGGAGAGAGAGAGAAAGAGAGAGAGAGAAAGAGAGAGAAAGCGTACGTGCGTCCGAGGTAGACACTGTCTCTGTCTCTTTCTATTGCACACACACACACATGCTCATACACACCACTCACCAACTACGTACAAGCTCATAAACAAAACGGCCGCGTTTTATTGGAATGTCAAAGCGGGAATATTGGTATTCTTCGCGAGGACTCCCCAAAATATGTACGTCCGAGGGCTGCATGCTAATGGCCGACGACGAGGGAGCTCACGAGGCGAGTATCGGTCTCTCTTCTCGCATCCGGTTGTCAGCACCGGCCGTTAGATCGCTGGCGCCACGGTGGTTGACAACCACTTCAACGACTAGCCTCACCTCCATTCTTACTTCTATTCGCTCGTACCACGATCCAACTATTCTTTGTCTATTTTCTTTTTTTTCTATGTCACCATAGCACGGTTACTCGCAAATCGATTCGATATTAAATTATTGATTCAATTTTTTATCTTAAAGAAATTCTTCTAACTTCTTCCTGTGACATTCCAGAATAATATACTAATTCGACGAGTGCCTCTCAAAAATAGATAATTCTAATCTTTCTTCGATCTCATGGCGAAAGTTTACTCATTGTATCGAACATATGATGCCTGCTAACGTTAATTGTTAGGAATAACTTTCCACGACATGTTTGTTTCACAATCCGTTGATTTCTCACGTTTGATGAGTTGCGATGATTAGATTCTTTCATGCAAACCACGCGATTCGAACGATCTTAAAATAGTTGCAATAGCTATTGGCTGTAACTATCGACACTTTGTAACACAGCGAAAACGATCGGAGAAAAGCAATTAGATATCTATGGGAGAAAGAGATCGAAACGGATCTGCAAATTGGCACAGTAGTCGAGCACACGCTAGTCTTTGGACTTACATAGCCGTCTCCAATATTTATAAGAGGTCGACCGTCCCAAAATGTTCCCTTGGGAGAGGTAGGGAGCTCGCAGCAGTGTTGCTTTATCTGCCTGCAGGCTTCGTCCTGGAGGATTTTCAATGACTATTAAGCACGAGGAAACAGCTGATCGTATCGATCGATTATATTTCTCTCTCTCTCTCTCTCTCTCTCTCTCTCTCTCTTTCTTTCTGTCTCGCTTTCGTCGATGAATATAGGTCAGATTAAAATAAATTCATCCAATTAAAAATATTTTATACGAAAATCATAATGACATCCATTACGATAAATGAACACGACAATAATAAAAAAAATAACATTTTATCATTTTCGCAAAAAAATAAGAAAGAAAAGATCGTTTTTATCTATTAGAAACATCGCAATTTGTTCGAGTACCCTAATAAATCATTACGGTATCGTTTACAAAAGACAACGTATGCTTAGTTTGATTTAGTATGTTTAGTTGATAGAACCAACTAAAGGTTGGGTGTCTCTCGAAGCAAACAATCCTTATGAGTTGGTAAAATTCTATTAGAGGAAGCTTTGATTAAGATATTAAAGGGTACGTGTCGGGTATTCGAGCGAGTATTAGGTACTCGGTGTACGTAGCAGTAGTGATACGTAACCTAATTGTCGTAATCCGATCCTCTATGCTAATGTAGGAAGAAGAGAAAGAGAGATAGAGAGAAAGAGAGAAAGAGAAAGAGAAAGACGGACAGACAGGCTTCAGCCTAGGCGAGACAATGTTTAACCTGCGCACTGGCAGGGTGTATTGTTATTTTAATAGGCATTACTTGATTTTAAAGTTCACTGAATGCCAGTGTGTTCTTGAAGGGGGATTTGATTGCTCCGACGATAGGGTCGAACCCTGTTATTTCTTTCCCCAATCCCTACTTTCTCCGGCACTAGTCGTCTGTTCTCGTCACTCGGACCTACGTACGCTACTCGAAGCGTTCATGCGATCGAATCCTGACTTCCTACGAGCGTAACGTTTTCTCATGGAAACATTCCTCTGTTCGCTTTTCTTCTTTGCTTTTGTTTGATAAAAAAAGGAAAAGAAAAGGAAAAAAAAACAAAAATAAAAAAAAGGAAATAAACAAAAAAAAAAAAGAAAATGAAATTAACCAAAACTGGTGAATTAATCGTGAAAGAAGGTCCAGGAGGTCGTTCATGGACTTGCATGCCGCTTCATTTGCCACAAAGGGGATGAAATAGAGCGAAGTAGGGTGGGTTAGAACTAACTAAACTTCGCTCTGGTAAATAGAGTCTAATCAACTGCGGGATTCAGCCTATCGGCACAGATTTCGGCCTCGAAATGGCCTCGATTGTACTGTCTTAATATTCCTATCTTGCTACGTCTGTCTGTGTATATATGTATGCGTGAATGTGTATAAAGAAGTTGTAAGTACGTATATGTAAGAATGGTCGCTTTCACCATGAGCTTCGTTTTTCGTCGAGCAAAGAGGAACTTTGTAGGATCGATTGACCCGACAGAATTTTCGTATCGAATTTTTTAACAATAAATCTTATCGAATTTACGTAAAATGAAGGCTGCTTTGTAAGGGATTTAGTATAGTACGTAGTTACGTGGCAGGCGTATTTTTAATCGAGGAGCCTGATCATTCGTCTTCGACGAATGCTTACGTCCACGGATCACGGGTGAACGACCAAGGTGCGACTTGGCATTTCAATTAGGTAGAATTTTCTGTTCGACTACGGAAAGAAATAATCTTGTTGTTTAACTCGATGGAAAAGTTTTTCTTTTTTTTTTTTTTCGAAGAAAGCGATCGCAGGTATGCCAGTTGTACGTTCCACTTCGATATTTCGTGTCACCTACATATTTTATTTATATTCATTTATGAAAGAAGACTCTCTTTAAAATACAACGAATTTCTATGTAACAACTTATTTATTTATTTTCTTTTTTATTATCATTTTAATGAAACGGATTTGTGAAATTTTATCAGAAAATTATAATCATGACATTTTTTTTTAAATTATTATGATGATATATGAAGTGAGGATTATTGAATAAAGCTAAGATTTCATGATCCCGAAATGAAATAATATTTGAAGGTATCATTTTTTGTTTCTATAAAAAAAGACATAAATTGTAAAGATAAATAGATAGATAGACGGAGTATAAGAGAGAGAGAGAGAAAGAGAGAGAGAGAGAAAGAAAGAGAGAGAGAGAGAGAGAGAGAGAGAGAGAGACAAAGAGAGAGACAGAAAGAGAGAGAGAGAGAGAGACAGGAACGAAGCTAGTAGTCCAGACAAATAGTCGTTTGAACGAGAACACGACCGCACCCCGTCGTTGTCGAAACGAGGTTAAGCCAATCGGCTTCTTCGGAGACGAACGAGGCTCCCAAAGAATAATTAAGTAACGACGAAGGGTGTTCCTCGCGTAGTACGACGACCACTTTGCTCGTGCGAGCTAGAGAATTTCTTTCTGTGCTCACGTTCTTTTGTTCCCTCTGCGTTAAAGAAAGAAGAAAAAAAAGTCACAATATCGCTTCCTAACTATACGAGTCACGCTGCTTATCTCACTCCCTTTTTTACCGTAGGACCATAATTGAAAAAGAAACGCAATTACGTAGGAGACGCGTTAACGATCGAGGAGGACCAATATCTAGAAGGGGAAAAAAAAGAAAAAAACTAGACTATAGTTCGACGACACTTTTTTTTAGCATGTATATCATAGAATACGTGACAACTCCTGATCGATGATCGTACAGAATTATGTAAGTAGTATGACTTCATCTAATCGATGTAACGTTTACGATATATTACGAACGTTTCTAATTTATCACGCCTTTGTTATTATTTATAAGAACATTTCGTTGAGAGAACTCTACAGATATTTATCTATTTTGAGAAAATGGAGGGAGGTCACCTAATAATCGCCGACAATAAACGCGAATCGCACTTGATTATTATGACTGTTCGACTCCTTTCTGCCCTAGCCCTCAAATAACTTCGTTTCTCGTTAGTAGCCAGAGCAACCCTTAGTAGCTCAGGGACGGTGAGTAAGACGGAAGGGAGGATATTCGAAGGGTAGGAGAGACAACGTTTCCGTTTTTCAGGCCGAAGGTCGTCGTGAGGAGGGTGAATGACTGGGATGCAATTTGAAAAATTACAGGAGCCGCATACGTTCCTCTCTTTTTCTTTTTCTTTTTCTTTTATCACCGTTAACCCTCATATTTTCACAACGTATCTTTGCATTCCTCGCAGTTTAAGCTCGAGGCTAAACTCTTACAAGATGTGAAATCCGTCACGTGCGTCTCCCACGTTGCTTATGATTCTGTTTTTTTAAGAGGAAATCTTCTATTATAATTTTTTGTGAAAACGAAGAAGAAGAAATAGGAAAAGAAGAAGACGAAAAAGTAGGAAAAAACAAGAAAAAGACGACAAGTTTCTTAAATCGAGAAAATACTCTTACAGGTTATTCGAACGCGAAAAGAAAGCCCTTGCTAAACTGGCAGGTCCTCCTAGTAAGGACAACAACAATACTAAAAAAAAAAAAAAAAATAAATAGAAAAGAAGAAAAGAAAGGGACGAGACACGCTTCTCGAGCGAGACACTTGTTTCGAGAGGTCGATAAAATCTCTAAGCTCGGCCCTACTTCTCACTCTATCGTTTTCCTTTTTCTTCAAATGTTTTCTTTTACGTTACCTTTTACGAGAAAGAAACTAACATTTCTAAAAAGACGATGTATCATACGATTATATTGACACAACAAATCATAGATCTTCTTAGTAATATATCGATCGAATAAAGGTTTGCATGTGCATATCCTGTCGATTCGTAACGGATAATCGATAGAGACAGATGATCGGTATCTGTAGAAGAGAAGAGACTCGTAGGGGTTTAGCACGTTGCTATTTAGGAGACACGTGCAGCAGCCAAGTTAGCCACTTGTTCCGAAGTCTCGATCGCAATCTCTGTCTGGCTTTCTCACTCGTTCTCTTTCTGATACATCGGAGTCGGTACGTGTTTGCCGGAAATTCTCGATTACGTGGAGGAAGAGGATCGGTTTATTACGAGCACGTGGGACGGGTTCTCACGTGCACGTAACGCGGTAGGTAATACGTGTATCCACAAAGAGAGAGAGAGAGAGAGAGAGAGAGAGAGAGAGAGGGTGTCTCGGTAGTCCGTAAGATAGGGTCTCATTATTGTAGGTAGAGTGCTCCTAAATTGCCGCTCTAGGCTGGGGTCGCGAGACCGAAGCTTTGCCTTTTCCTACGACTCTGAGTTCTCGTGGACCAATTAACTTTCAATTAGAGAATGGAGATAACTCTTATCGCGTCCGCGAGGGCGGATTTTATGGGCTCTTCTTTACCCGATGCCCGACGTTTATGTCCGCGCTGATGCATGGCCATGGAAAGGGTTAGATACGGATCACTATATTCATAAAAGCGATAACATATCCGATCGAAGGAGGGACTGATTAGCGTGCTTGGACAACCGAACTCTGTCACGAGTCGAAGAACTTGTTTCTAAATTATCTTACATTTAAGTATTAAACTGGGACTAAGAAAGTTATAATTTTCTTATACCTAATTCGTTGAAATATTACTTAGATATAATTGTACGATCAATTAAATTTTTCGAACTATAAGTAATTACTTAAAGATTATATTAAGATCGAGATAGTATCGATAATAATTGCGTATTTGTTCAATATCACAAATAAAGTTACGTATTGATTAATTTACACAATTATGTGAAAATGAATAATTTAAATATGAAATATTTATATTCAGGAAAAAGATCGCGCATCAATGAAACGAATTTATTAAAATTAATAATGTATTGTAATGTAAATATATATATATTTATGACATAACAAATAATATTTATTGTCATAAAGTTATCATTGATATCTTTACTAATAATTATTTTATGGTTGTTTCACCATGAGTTAAGGTAAAATTGTTAAGGACGCTTTGGTTGGTCTAACGAAAGAGGGAAAATCTATATGTATGATTATGAGGACGGAGTTATCACCGAGACTCAAGTAGGGACGAGCCCGCAGCCAAGTCCATATTTGTGTATTACGCTCACGTGCAACGATACAATAAGGAATCCTTCGTATCGGGGGACGCATGCTAAGTACTACTAGCAACTTGCAGCCCGTGCAGCCGGCCGCGATTGTTTTCTTCGTACTCTCTTCGTACTCTCTTCTAATCGTGCCGGCCGACGCAATCCACCAACATCTTTTTCTTCTTCTTCTTCCTATTCTTTTTCATTTACCCTCTCGATCTCTTCATTTTCCTTCTTTAACTTACTGATCGAATTTAATAATTTGAGATTTTATAATTAAAAATATTTGTTTTGAATCTTGCATACCTTTTCTTTTTTCTTTTGTCATTTCGAATTAAGAGTAATTGTTTAACATTGTTTAATATTGTTTTGAAATATTTTATATATGTGTATATATTTTGTGTATCGCTGTATATAATTTTTATTAAATTTAAGTTTTATTATAGATATATGATTAAGCTGGCAATTATGAAAGTGGTAACTAAATTATGTTAATAAGTGAACTTCTGCATTTTATTTAACTCGAAATAAATAAGAAACTTTATTTTTCTAAATTTTTAACTTGTTCCATTTTTTACTTTTACTTTTCGTAACTATTAATATAATTACCTGTATAATTATATAATTTGTTTACATATATGCTTTATATATAAAATAATAATAATAATGTGTGTGTTTGTGCATGTATATAATGTATATAGCTATATATATATATATATATACATACATATATACATACATATTATATTATATTTAAATGGGGTACTTAATTAGCAGAGAAATCAATCTTGCTATACTTTATCGATGCGACGGTCTTCCTTTCGTCGTACCAAGAGTATAAAAAATGTTTAACGGAAGTGTTGGTATCTCGGCAATAATTAGCTATGTAACGTATACAGGGCGAAAACGATTATACCCCTGCGGTGCTATTTTTAAATTATTACGTTTATCGTTCTCGCTCCCGTTGTAGGCAACTCAACGAGCCGCTTGGGCTCTGCGAGAGGTGATCTTTCTTCCGTTGAAAATAACGGAACGAACCCAAGCTCGCAAGAGAGAGAGAGAGAGAGAGAGAGAGAGAGAGAGAGAGAGAGAGAGAGAGAGAGAGAGAGAGAGAGAGAGAGAGGGAGGGAGAAAGAGGGAGGAAGAGAGAGGGAGAGAGAAATGCAGATGACACTAAGATAATTATTAAATTATTATTTTTGCGGGGGATATCAGGAACGTCGTCGTAACTAACCCGCTGTCGGAAGAAGACTACTACCACGGTAACTTTTCTTTTTTTAAAGGTACAATCTACGATTTCGAGGGTTGGAGATCGGCCAAGAATTCGTATTTAAGATCTCGTAATATCGATTTGGTCGACTATTTCAAATTTACTACGGGCACAAATTTTTATCTCAGTAAAATTTCAATTATTTCTATCTTCGTTGAACGTCTTGTGTTCGTCGATTTGATGAACTATTTATTTAACGGCGAATTTATTAGGAAGAAAAAAAATTTTAGGTTTATTTCAGGAAATTTCAATTCTCTCAAATTTACTGCCCGTAAAAATTTCTATTTCAGCAAAATTACGATTTTTTCTTATCTCTGATAAATGTTTCATGTTCATCGATATAATCAACTATTTAGCTAATAACAAATTTATTATGAAAAAAAAAAAGAAATAAATGTTATGTATATTCCAGGAAATTTCAATTCTTTTATTTAAATAATATCTTTTATTACAAATACAAATTTCTATCTCAGAAAAATTTCAATTTTTCCTATGTCCAATAAACGTCTTGTGTCAGTCGACTTAATCAACTATTTATCTAAGAACAATTTATTACGAAGAAAAAAGAAATTGTAAGTACATTCCAGGAAATTGCAATTTTTACTATGTCCCAATAAACGTTTCGTTTCGTTTAGTCGTAAATTGTCTTCAGAATTTTTCCCGCCAATCTCCTATAAAAAATTGAAGAAACAAGAACGAGTAGATTCAGTTTCTCATAAAAAATAGCGATGAGTTAACAGAGAGGTTATAAAATGCGAGGAACACGTAAAACATCGAGCGTGTCGAAGAATGTGATAATGCTTGTGTCGGTGATACGTCTTTTACGATGGTAGCTAGAGAAAATAATAAAAACTGCGATATGCTGCTAGGTGGCAAGAGTCACAAGAAACAAACCGGATATATATCACTGGATATATAGATAATATTTCAAATCTAATCTATGATATATCGGGGACCGTGAGTAACGCTTTTAGCTGCCATGAAATGCACGCATAATGCGCTTGATGCTCCTTGGTATGTAACTCCAAATTACAATTCCGTCGTTACGTTGATCATCGAAGCGTCCAACCGCAAACCGCAGCTCGCTTCGTGCCACGATTCGCGTTCAATACATTAATCCTTCGTTTCTCGATGAATACCCATGTACGAATTTGAAAGCAAGTTCTTTTTTGTTTTCTTTTCTTTTTCTTTGGAAATCTAATGATTTTTTTCTTCTTTTTACATTCCAAGTTAAAAATACGAGTAACTCTAGCCGTTCTTTTTATTGCCAACGATCTTTGATGAGTTTATTATCTACCATCGACAGTTTCGGAATGGTAGAACTGCTTACAAGAAATCATTGCGAGAGAGAGGGGAAACCGAAAAAGAAGAAAAAAAAAAACAATGTTATTCCACTTGCAAGGTATGAGAAGATCCTTCCTAAATCTACGGTTCGATCTTGATCTTTGCAGACGGGCGCTCGTTGTAGGGCAACATAACGGTAAGTTCAGTCCAGCAATATATTATACCGATCTAACGTCTCTGTTAGTGTTATACCTGTAAGATCAAAACCGAGATTCGGCTAACTCCCACCCCATTCTGTAAAACAATATCAAGGGTGCGTTCGTGTAACGGTATTTTCTATACCCTCTGATATCATCTTCTTTTTATAGAAAACCAAACCAAATCAATTTTTTTTTATGTATGAAAACTTCTTATCATAAAGAGAATAGTATAACAAAAGATAGATAGAGAGAGAGAGAGAGAGAGAGAGAGAGAAAGAGAGAGAGAGAGAGAGAGAGAGAGAAAGACAGAGAGAGAGAGAGAGAGAGAAAGAAAGAAAAAGAAAAAATATTTGAAAAAGATATTCGTGCGAAGATTTTATACAAGACAATTGTTCCATAAAACGTTCGTCTTTTATCAAGAAAAAAATTTGTTCGATAAAAAAGACAATTTAAGTCAGCTGCCAACTTAAAAGAGCGACGACTCGTGTCTCGAAATTGGCCTTTCCTCCTATCTTCCTCGTATCTTTACCTGGCACCCCATTGCATAATCATGTCTTATAGGATCTAACACGTTTACGATCGTTTCATTTGCGTGCAACACCAGTTCGGAAGTCGAAAGATATTTTTTGTGAAAGAAAGTGAAAGGATTCCAGTTTAGATCTTCATCTACCAGGACCGTAACCATAATTTTCACGTTTTACTAGAGAAAAACAAAAGAAAATAAAGAAAGAAAAAAGAAAAATAGAATGAAAGAAAAAAAAATGAAGCCAAGTAACCAAATTCACAGTTCACAGTTCAAATCTTTATGCATACGTAGAATAGAAATATTGTCCTAATAAAAATAAAGAAAAAGAAAAAAAATAAAAGAGAGAAAAAAATTTTGAATTTAAAAGGACAGTAGTCCGTCCGTTGCTTGGTCTTAGTCTCAAGCAAGAGCAATATGTAACCGTAGTAGGAGTATATTTATCATGTAAGCAAGCAATTTAGGCTCGATCATTTTTCACGAGCCGCGTCGACTTTAGATCCTAGCAGTAAGTTGAGAGGGTGTTATTGGCCAGCGGGTGAACACCAAACGGACATCCCCTCCGAAGGCCTTCTCTCTGACTGATGGTTTTTGCCCTTTGCCAAGGCAGATACTTCGCGACACTGCATCCGTACGTGACACTCGGCTTTCGTTCCTTTGCACTTTATATGCTGATGAACCCGACAAGATTCGTACCTTATCTCTACTTTGCATTTTCAACTACGTCGAACGAGATGGACGATGATAGAAAGATCATGACGGCGCATCTT
>NC_140812.1:2930000-2950000 GCF_050613455.1 Vespa mandarinia
ACCACGATCAGTTATAGTTAACCAGGAAACTGTTACCGTAATATAATAGGATCGGGTGCGGCTGGCTGGCCAATACGATGGCGATTAGATATGCTTTACCATTTCTTCTCCACATTCTGGATTAGTGTCGGTATTCATGGCTCGCCTATCGAATTGTCTCAACTTGCTGCCTCATCTACCGTACTTTCGATTCTTATACCGTAACTTTGCATCTAAATCATCATCACGAATCCATCTAATATCGATCACGCTTATCTCCTTTCGACACTTTTTCATTAGATATTAACTATTGTTCTAGTATAGCTTGTTGAATGAGTCTTCTAATCATCTTCTTGTAAGACAAGTTCTAAATGTTCCATTATTTTTTATCTTTTCTATAAAGGCAATTTTGTGCACAGTTATTGTTATTTAAAAACATTTAAAAATATATTAATTATATGTTGAAAAATAATTAAGCAAGAAAAAAGAAAATATCAAAACAAAACAAAATTAATAATACCTTTTATAAGTTTTGTTCGTGTGTATCCAGGGTGCTAAGAAGAAATCTGTAATACCGACAGCGACCCACATTTAAACAGGAACTCATTGGTACCGGTTTATACCACACGGTGGCAGCTTATCCCACGCTCGCTATACCACAGGTGTCCACTTCTAATTATTGCATTGGTTTGAATTAGATAATTGCCCGGGAAAATTTTAAAAAAGTTATAAAAAGATCAATACAAGTTTTCATGAAATAGGGAAATCTAAACATAATACTATTGCAACTTTTGCAATAGAATTTTTGTTTTAGTAAAAATTAAATTTATTTCAATAAAAAAAATATGATTTTTTAAAAATATAGGTCTTTTACAGAATAGAATCAACGTCGTTCTAAACAAAGAAAAAAAGAAAAGGAAAGTAATACTTCGATCTCATCAACACAGAGAATTTAGTCGAGCATATCAACGACAACGATCATTTGGCGTAACTTTCACACGTTTTGCGGTCGTAGAAAATCTCGGAAGCAGAACGTACTTTGTTAGAGAGTTGCGTGTCGCACGGTTACACCCCGAAACTCGTTGGTGGTGTCACGAGAGATGGGGATACTCGGAACGATGAAAGGAGGGAACATGTAATCACGCTAATTGAGTGCAGATAGAGCTCGTTGACGACTCCTTCATTACACACCGGGCAAAAGGAGAGAGGGGGTTCCTAACCGCACGATTACCCACTAACTTCACCGCTTTCGTATCGTACCGGCAAAAGAAGAAGGTTTTTCGATGTTATGCGATAAGCACGAGAGACATCGATAAAACGTTTATGATAGCCATCGTGAGATCGTACGTGACATAACGAAACCAACTACCAAAAAGATACACGACGATTATTTTCATTGATAGTATACATGCAATCCTTTTTATTAATACATTTTTATTAACATTTTTTATTAACACTTATTAACATTATATACATATATATATATATATATATATATATATATATATATATATATATATATACATAATCGTCCTTTATAGGATTCGAACTGTCATAATGAATGATCTTTATCATCACTTTATCACCTGCTTTTTATAAGGAAGGAACTTTCGAAAGAAGAAGAAAAAAGAAGTACGAAAGAAAATGAAAAAAGAAAAAAAAAAGAAACAACTCCGAATCGTTAAAGCTTTCCTTATTAAGTTTACATTTTTTCATAAACTAGTACCGTAGACAAGGCATCGGTGGAATAACAATGAGAGCTCTAAGTTGTTCTTGAGTTCTTGAAGAGAAGGGGGAAGAGAAGTAGGAGGTGTTAAGAGAAAGGAGTAATACTGGTAGGATATTAGTGGTGGTGATGATGATGGTAGTCCAATCTGAAGGATGAATGGTTTTAGTGGTATTCGAGAAACGATGCCTGTCATTTTGACTAGGATGAACGAAATAATAGGGAAAAATCGAAGTCGGGACAAAATCGTGTACTTACTCACCGTAATCGTTTGATTTTTTCTTCGTTACCTTTGCTACTGAACGAGAAAATTCTTTTTATTCTTTTTCTCTTTCTCTTTCTCTTTCTTTCTTTCTCCCTCTCTCTCTCTCTCTTTCTCTCTCTCTCTCTCTCTCTCTCTTTCTCTCTCTCTCTCTCTCTCTCTTTCTCTCTCAATACCTACCAAGGAAGGGTGAAATACAAGGAAAGAAAAGGGAAAGAAGATGGAAAGAAAAGGGAAGGATTCGCATGTTGTGGAATGCGAAACATCGGTCGATTTCGGACACAACGGTGATAGGAAAAGACGATAGCATAAGAGTCCGAACCGATAGGGGTGATGTAGTGGAGGTGGGTGGTCTCGCCAATATGCCGTCGTCCATAGATCACATAAGGGGCGAGCCGACAAACTGGGGAAACCTGACCAGAAATATGATGTCATTTATATGGTAATACATCGGAATCCCGTCATTTAGATACTTCGATGATTAATGCATCCGACAAGACAGCACCAGATGCCTTCCCAAGCTTCGCATCTCTTCCACTTTTCTTCCAAATTTCTCTTTCGACTTGCTGCAACTAAGACATATTTAGCTCTTAGGTACAACGAAGTCTTATACTAGGTTGGGTTCCTCATAAATCTAATTTGAAAAATTTTTTCGCACTAAATTACTTTCTATCTAGATAATCAAGTCAAATTTTTTCTTTTAATTTTTTTTATGACAACTGTATCTAGATCTTAGATACAGTGATGTTTCAAATTGGACCATTGAAATTGTCGAAATCACAAAAGGTTTTTCAAATCGAATATAATATTTTTTATTTTACGATATCTTCCTCCTATTTTTTCGAAATTTCAACAGATATTTTCTAGACTAACAAAGACTTTAGATCTTATAGACCCTATAGATCGCGAACGGACGGTCAGTTGGCAGAGAGGAGGGTGGGAGGGAGGGAGGAAAGGTTTGAATCAAAATCGGTTTTCGAGCTTGATAGCGCCGAGGACAATTATCTATCAAGCCATACGCATGCACCGCAAACTGGCCCGGCTGACCGGACGAGGCCAGGTCCGGCGGGTACATTTCAATTATTAAAGGGAATTACTCGGAGCGTCCATCATCTTCTATACTTATTTTCTCCTCTCACGACCACTACGACCGCCGCGGCAAAGACTAAGCGTGGCTCTCTCTCTTTCTCTTTCTTTCTTTCTCTCTCTCTCTTTCTCTCTCTTTCTTTCTCTTTCTTTTTCTCTTTCTTTTTCTCTTTCTCTCTTTCTCTCTTTCTGTCTGTCTCTCTTTCTCTTTCTGTCTGTCTCTCTCTCTTTCTCTCCCTCTCTCTCTTTCTCTCTATCTCTCTCTTTCTATGTTCCAACATCGGAGAGATGATCCTATGAGGTTATACGCGAGGTAGGCATCATCAGAGTGCATCATCAGAGCGGTGAGAAAATAGCCTTCAATTGTGATTACAGGGGCGGCTCGGGTTTGCCTCGGCTCTCTTCGCTCAAGCTCACTGAATCTATCTACTTGTACGGACTTGGTCCGCTTGTCCATCCGACGTTCCGCTTCAAAGTCGCCCTCTCATTCTTTCTTCCCACCCACTCCCACCCGATTACTCGTCGACTTTTTTGATTCGATCATCAATTTTCCGAACGAAATTTTCCGGAATTTGTATCCTGATCTTGTTACTTCCTTTATCTATTGTGTTGTGTTCACACTATCAGGTATTCATGTATATCACGTGATAACAATATCACTATTGATTACCAAAAAATATTTGAATTGAATTGATATGTTTTTTAATCCGATTGTGATGTAATACATTCCAACATTCAAATGTCGTAAATATGTCAAATTTTTTATCAAATAATGTTAAAGCTAATAAACAATAATGTTAACCCTGTGTAGTAAGAAAATCCCGCGTAAAAAAGAAATATGTTAGTTTTGTGAAAAGTACGAAAAGCGCACATGTGTCAAGAGAATTATAAGTATGACTAAGAGGGAAAAGCAGGAAGATACGATACGATGATTCCCATCGGAGTGATTCCATAATGAAGGCACCTATCCCAGTTTGTCTGGACGGCTTTTCCCGTTCCCAGGACAGAGCATTACTGAATTAGATGGCGACCCTCGGCACACGCGATATTCCCCTGAATTTCTCAAGGTTCACGAGGAAACTTTGTCGCGAAAATAAACGACAAAAATTATATGTATACAAACATTCACACACACACACACACACACATGTATATATAATATTTTCTGTTTATACAAATACAAATCTCGTAAGAGAATCGTTTGATACGTAAAATGTGTGTTTGTTGGATTTTAAACCGTGTAATACCGAAGGGACAAAGTTGTTGAAAAGGCAGGACACCCTTCCTTCTCTCGGCTAAATACTAAGTTTTCACTAATGCTTCTTGTTGTAACAACCCTAATATCCCGAGCATCGTGACTACTGGATTTAGGTAAAGTGTCTTACCGAGCTTACGCAACTTTCTAACGTAAGAAACAAGTTCTGCGTTAAGTTTCTACTTTGCCAAAATTCACATTTGAAAAATGAAAAAAGGAAAATAAAGTCAAACGAAAAGGAAAAAAAGAAACATAGAAAAAAAAGAAAATATTTGAAATCACGTACGTACGATTACCTTACTCGTATTTTAGAAAGCGGAAATATATAAACCGACCGATTACACGCAGAAAAGACATAAATCTACGTAAAAGGTAGTGTATTAGACCGAGCGGTATTTTGCATCGGCCATAAAGACGAGAAAAAATATGAGAGAAGTGCAGAGGGAGGATCCGAAAGCGTAGGAATCGACAGAATGGAAAGGCACGGGTTAAATTAATTACGCTCGTAAGATTACCGGTAATGTATAGTCATAAACAAGTCGAACGATCGATCATTAAGCACGATAGGCTTACTAGTTGCACGTGCACGAACGCTCGACTTTTCGGTTCACTTCGATGAATATATGTGCATACATGTAGAGACATGTATCTACTGTACTTAATTATGTATGTAGATAACCGCCTATATAAGATTGTATATCAGCAATTATTATTAAAAATGCATAAAGATGAGGCAAAGAATGGATAAATGTCGTCCATTAAAAAAAGACCTCGTTTTTATATAGTAAAGAAAAAAAAAACAAAAGAAAAAAATAATTCCTAGAAATAAAACTTGAAAACGTATGTATAAATTTAACGTATGTATTTTCATTCAATACTTATATCAAATGAAACGAAGTTTTTTATCGTTATGTTTATTTCTCTGTTACGACTTCGTGTTTTCATTTGATGAAGAAATCAAGGTCATTTATATATGTACGTGCTGTCACGAGACAAGCCATCCTAAAATAGAAATTTTTTGTTTATCAAATGAATATAAATCTGTGTATATGTATATATGTGCATGTATGTGTGTGTGCGAGTAAACGACTTTTATAAAGAACAGAGAGTATTGAGACATCGAGAGTAACGTACAGTAATATTATAACGAGTCTTCTTATTCGTTATTTTATTAAATATTTCTTATATTTCCTTATTATTATTTTGTTTAAAATATAATTTTATTATATATTATATTATTATTTATTATATATTATAATTTTATATTATATTAATTTTATTAATTTTATTATATATTAATTTTATTAATATATAATATATATTTTGTTCAAATCAAAGCTGGACAATAACCAATTGTTTTAATAATTTTTGTCGATCGATTATTGTATGTAATCATAATAATTGTAAACATTATTCAATTAATTATTGTTAAGATAAATCATTAATTATAATTAATTTTGCAATTTGTAATCATAAATCAGTAATATCTAAATCATTCGATGATTAATGTATATTTTCTTAGAATTGGTAATGTGTAAATTATATTATACATTGAAAATTACACAGTATTCCTTATTTGTACATTTATAAATTTTTTTTCATACGTTTTTAATCGTCTAAGCGCTTAATAGAATTGAATGTTATTATCGACTAATATATTTATTGATTCATATTATTTTTTATGTAGGTAAAAAGACGATATTTAAATATTCTCGATTAATATTTATAATTACTAACGAACTCGTGTACACGCTCATATCAAAGATAAAAAAGTAATTTGTTAGAAAAACTATGTTCTGAAACTATGTAAATAATAAGAATGCTTTTTAACACACAATATTTACGGTATTGTTCTTACGAATAAATTACTTCAATTCAATCGTTATCAAACCTATAATTTATTACATGATTAATAATTATTATATTAATTATGACTTTTGTTTGCATGATTTTGATTACTTCTCTAATTATTAAATGATCAGTTATCATGATTAATAGTCTGATTTTAAATTAATTCTAATCTTCAATTATTATTTTGTCTAACTTCGCATTAAATTTTTTATCTTACTTATGATAATAATTAACGAAATAAAAAATGAATAGAAAATGTAGAATAACATTCATTAATAGTAGAATAATATTTATTATTTTTTAGAATAAAATCAACGCGGTTATTACTTTTCGTTCTTGAAGTGTATCCGTTTAATATACTCTCTCAATTAATATTACCAATAATAACTAATAAAATACAAATGAACAGAGGATTAAAAATAAATTTTGTAAATACTCCTAGACGTATATATATATATCACTTTTCGATGAAATCAATCTTGAATATCTGTATTTATTGTTAGCTAAGTTTATAATAAACTATTAATCACAGTTTTTCTCAGCTTTTGGAAAAATTATTTAAATCCAAAAAAAAAATTACAAAAGTGATAACTAGTTATAAAATTCTCACACTTTTAAAGACTTAATACTTCGATAATAATTAAAATCAATTTTCCAGAACAAAAAGATAACTGATTATATCGATTTAATTTTTTTGAAAAAGTAAAAGAAAATTACAAAAAAAATTAAGAAACATAGAAAGAAATGGAAGAGAGAAAAAAATCCCAGTTTCACAATAATTACCGGTTAACTTCGTATACACGCGAGGTGTTTTATTTCTGCTCGAATCTTAAGTTCCCCAGACGAGTTCTCGAGTAAGTTCTGCGTGCAAACGCAGTAGAGCGGCGTTATGAGAGATGTCAGAAGGGCACTCTTTCGTTAGAAAAGAAAGAGAGAAAGATAGACAAAGAAAGAGAAATAGAGAAAGAGTGAGAGAGAGAGAGAGAGAGAGAGAGAGAGAAATAGGAGAGTATAACCGATGACACTCAAGCTATGCGCTCTTCTTGCACAGCTGTTAAGCAAGTTAACGCACATCAATATTGGCGTAGTTAAACAAACTTAATTAACGGCTGAGAATAAGTGGAGTCTCTAGTCACTCCAACGTATATCGTCTTCGAAGTCTGTCATCATCGGAACTAGTCGAAAGTCATTGCGAGTTCCTGACCTATAGCGCGCTCTTTCCCCTCCCTTCCTCTCTAGTCCCCTCCGTCCACCCTGTCCCCACCTTTCTCTCAGCCCCCATTATCCTATATCTTTAATCACGCAATAAATTAGCTGTCCTTTCGGACTATAAATTCATTGACCTTCCTATTCTCTGACCATAAAGAAGATAGGTAAGTTCGGAAATTACTGGTTACAGTCGTAAAATCTTATCTCTTTTTATTCGTATCGATAATACTGTGAACTCCTTAAATCATATTCAGAAATCGTTATTTCTCATCGTTTTCGATTGAAGTCAGAAAAGATTCTCTTCCCTTATAGCGAGATGTTTCACTCTCTCTCTCTCTCTCTCTCTTTCTGTTTTGTTCCTCTTTACCAGGAATTCGCGCAACGCGAAAGAAAGAAACGCAGACGAGTAGCGAGACAGTCGTTCTAAAATGGATGCCACGATTCGGACGAGTCTACCTCTAACTACGAGTGAAGAATGAACTGGCTGCTACGTGATGAGACTTCCGGAGTGCATTGACGTCATTGATCGAACCTCTCTCTCTCTCTCTCTCTCTTTCTTTCTCTTTCTTTTAATGCAGATCTCATCATCATCATCATCATCATCATTATCACCACTGACATTCAAAGATAAGACTTATTATGCACATCGATACTTAAATTATCTAGATCCATTTGTTGTTCATCTTATTTCTTTTTTTCTTTTGATTTTCTTAACCCTAAATGCAAAATTAAGAATCATAGAAAAATAATTCAAGGGGAAGATCCTACGAGTTATAATGAGTCCTCCACATATTCCACCTCTCATTTGTTCTCTTCCTCTTCCCGCCCATTCTCATATAGTTGTTCGTTTTCTTTCGGTGACCTTCGTAGTCGACCTAGTGGAGACCTACTAGATCAAGAGCGAATTCGGCAGATAGTGAGCAGACGGAGTTAAGATAAGCGAGAAGCTCGTTCTCCGAGCGGTATGCACGCGTAAAAACAAAAGTGCGGGGCTCCGGTTCTCGATGAAACACGGCCCCGAATGACCTGGCAACGTGTGCGCTGCGGATGTAACTTGAGAACGAAGCAGCCAAGGAGATGATATCGCGTTGACATCTACGTTAGCGACTGGACAAACGACGGTTCGCTTTAGACTCCTTTTCTCTCTCTCTCTCTCTCTCTCTCTTTCTCTCTTTCTCTCCCTCCGTCTCTTTCCATTTGTCTGTCTTTCGTTTCTGGACCACAGTGCTATATGAATTATTCGTGTATTGCGTTGTAAGATATTTTGATTTTGTCTCGACAGGACTACTTTACTCGAAAAAAGAAAAAAAAAGAAAAAAAATGTTCAAATAAATATTTTATAAGATCATTTCCAGAAACGGATGATAACGTTCTTTTTTTTCTTTCTTTTTTGTTTTTTTCTTACAGAATTGTTTTTAAAGTCCTTCTACCGGACATATTTGATTATTTTGTTCGAATAAAAATTTTGATTAATATTTTACAGAAAATATCGTTGTTACAATAAGATGGTACATTATATTTTTTATAGTATTTTTTTTAACTCTTTCATTCTCTTGAATTTGATTTTAATTTATTTATAAAAATATTGTAATAAATATTTTACGAAATATGTTTACGTGTTTACATTATATGATATATTTCTTCAAAGAATTTGTGTCGATTATTTCATTAGAAAGATTCGATCGCGTTGTTTATAAAAAAAAGTAGTCATAAATATGTCATAAGCGTAGATAATTTGCTAGAATAGAATAATAAATTTGTTGAAATTCTTTCGTTCGATTCGATACAATTGTCGAATTTGAGTGAAAAACAAAACGTTAAATAAATATTATCCAGAAAAGATTATTTTAAAATGAAAATAAATAAATAAATAAATCATACCGAGAAATGTTCTTTTGAAGTTTTGAATTTGATAGGCAAGACCTTCAACGTTTCGTTAAATTAGAAAAAAAAAGACAGATACATATTTGTGAATTTCGAAAACAAAACATATGGATCGGAAGAAGACATGCCAACGTAATATACTACGTAAGTAAAGAAAGATCGCGAGAAGGAAGTTGGCACGTGAGGGGGGTATACAATATTCGTAATAAAAGAATAAACTCGTCGGTATATGGGATCGTAAAGTCATGGGTGGTTTACGCGTACGGGGTTACACAGTCTAATGTAATAGAGGGTGAAACGCGAAATATGCAATATCGTTCTATTTTACTTCTCTCTTTCTTTCTCTTTCTCTCTCTCTCTCTCTCTCTCTCTCTCTCTTTCTCTCTCTCTTTCTCTTTCTCTTTCTCTTTCTCGCTCAATGAGAAGAAGTATTCAACGTTTATGAGAAATATCAAACTATAAGGAGTAAATAACAAATAAAACGATGTAACTTATTAAATCCTTTAAAAATTTTCAGATTCGTTAATATTATCTATTTAAAAATAATAATTATGTTTTTATACGAACAACATTACATAATCGAAGAATTTCATGGTAACTTAAGAAAACAGTAAATAGACTATCCGATTTCACGTTCGTTGATGTTCTCCAAAGCCACATGTATCTCGAAACGCTCCCTCAGGGACGAATGAAGTGAACGAAATATGTCTGCGACAAAGGGATGGAACAGTAAAGAGGAAAAGAAAGAGAGAGAGAGAGAGAAAGAGAAAGGATAAAAATAAAAAAGAAACGAGCGCATTGCACGATACTATGCGACGATGCTTTCAAGAAATTGCGAAAGTATAGAACTTCAAGCATGTTGAGTTACGTATACATGTATATATGTATAATATATGTGTACGTGTATACAGAGTTTGAGATTTTGAAAAAAAAAATTGCTTTTTTTTACTTTTAATTATTATATTTACGAAGCTATTATGTCATCCTTTCTTCCGTATATCATTACCATTCTTCGAGGTAAACACGATAATACAAAGACGAATAGAAAAAGGATGTATAGAATGATAAAGAGAGAGAAAGAGAGAGAGAGAGAGAGAGAGAGAGAGAGAGAAATAGGAAAGCGTATTGTTCCAACGTTTCTACTTTCGAAGGAAAAAAGAAGACTCGTGCCGATGGGTACACTTAATATCCTACACAGCAGACACATATCCCGTTCGACCCGTGCGCAGTGGAGTGCGTTCAAGTACTCCAAATATTTACTTTACTGGTGAGACGCGTTCGTTAAGCGACTTCTGACCAAAGCGAGAAAGGATCGTAAAACTTCGATTCCGGATAAAGGAAGAAAGAAAAAGAAAGGAAGAGAGAGAGAGAGAGAGAGAGAGAGAGAGAGAGAGACGGAGGAAGAGGAAGTTTTAAATGTCACAAATTTGTGTCGATTCTATATATTTAATATCGATATGCCGATCTCGTATCACTATTTAATAATTAATAATAATAACAGTAATAATAATAATAATAATGATAATGATAATGATAATAATAATGATAATGATAATAAAAACAAACAAACAGAACGAAGATAGAATTTTTCTATCTACAAAAGAGAAGAAAAATGTTGAAGAAGAATTCTCAGTTCTTTTAAGTCCGAGGTTATGGTTCTTTACTGGATCGTCCGTCGGCGTTTCCAAGAAACTGAAGAGAGACGTCTCCAGCGGTACCTTGAAAAATTCACTCGGACATGAAAGTGGCGAACTCGTTGTCTTCTTTCGGAGCTACCGCTTCCGAGAACTCCTCCGAAAATTCACAAACCATAACTCGTAGGTGAGACAAAGATCGCGACGAAGAGAAAACAGAAAATAAAGGACAGTGAAAAGAGAAAAAGAAAGAAATAAGAGAAAAAAAAGAAACGAACGGAGGAAAAAAGAGAGAAAAAAGAAATCATATTCCATTCTCAAATTTCAATCTTCTCATCCAGGCGTCTCGTCACGAATGCGATCCTTCGAATGTTCACCGTGAAAGATAATAATTTATCGTCTCGTGATCGTTTCTCTTTTCTCTCTCTCTCTCTCTCTCTCTCTCTTTTCTCTCTCTTTCTTTGCGAAGACATCATTACTAACGACTTTTATACATCAAACGAGATCGTGCTCGTCAAGAAAGAAAGAAAGAAGGAGAGAAAGAAAGAGAGAGAGAGAAAGAGAGAGAGAGATAAGGAAAGAAAAAGAAAAAGAGAGAACTAATTTCAAACGATAAAGAAAGTCACGAGGGGTTAATGGTTGGATGTTACCGATCATGTAAACAGATCGGCGTTGGACTGTCGAAGTCACGTGACCTCTGGACGTAGCGCTAAATCAACAGGACTGATTTGAGCCGCGAGAGCATAGCCCGAGCAATTATTTGCCCCGAGATTTATGAGTTTGCGCGGAGTAGACAGCGAGCGCTTCTTCGTACAAGGAGCATAGGAGAGAACGAGCCAGCCCTTCGAAGGATCCAACCATCCTTCTCGATCCTTCGCCTCCATTTATCTCAGCCGCACTTGCTCACTGTCCAACAATCACTTTGCCCATCATAATTACATGGACTTTTTGATTCCTTAGCAGCAGTAAAAAAAAAGAGAGAGAGAGAGAGAAAGAGAGAGAGAACCATCTCGATCGTTTCACCGGCACCTTTGCCATCGACCTTCGACCTTTCCCTTTCCCTTCGAGGACGACCGTTTTTCATTCGAATAATTCTCTCTAACCAAAAGGAAATCTGCCAGGAACGATTCCAACAGAATTTAGCTTTGATAGGCACGTCGACTATTGTGTAATTTAAACTCGCGCGAAAATATATTCTTTTTTATGAGCTTTTCATTCGTCACCCTCGTTTAAAAGATAAAACTTTGTTAGAATTAAAGAATTTTGTCCGGTATATTATTTGCTTTATTACCACCACCTGGGTACAATATTACTTTTATGAATCTTTGATAATATTGGCCTCTTGAGATTCTCGACTACTTCTAAGATTATGAGAAAGAGAGACATACTTGATACCTCAATAAATGCTTTGTCAATTATTTATTTAGAATGACGTTGATAAGAAGAAGAAAATGAGGAAGATGAAAAAGTCTAAATTTTGTTCGATTCATTGATGAAAAGTACGATGGTTCTAAAGAGGAAATAGAAATAGATACGAGAGAGAGAGAGAGAGAGAGAGAGAGAGAGAGAGAGATAGCAGAAGACCTTCGGGACCGTAGTTTTAGGGTCGAGCAGGTCGCTTATTGCTCCCCGAGTGACCGCAAAACGAAGTTTGATCAAATTCTACTACGCTCGCATAAAACTGACCACCGGCCGCCCGACATCCTGGGTTATGGAGCCGATAAATGATTCATCCGTATCTTAGATACCAACGATACCAGCATCGATGTCTGTAAGACCCAGTCTACGTACTCTATACGTTGGTAGCTGATCTCACTGTTTGCTGCTGTTGCTGCTAAGCAGCTGAGGGTCATCATCGTTGCGGCCCTTTTATGACCCACCTTCGCCTTACATCCTTAAGTCGTTACGACTCCTCTCGTGTGAGGCACTTACGTTGAGCCGTGCGATGGCGATTCGATATCAAAAAATATTTTCTTTTTTTTTTTTTTTCTTTTTTCCTCCTCCTCCTTCTCCCTATTTTTTTCATTTGTCTAAATAGAAATACCAGAGAGACACGTAGGTTGTTGAAATCAATTTTCTCGTATCATAATCGTTTCCATTCCATTCCTCTAACATTATCTTTACAGGAGAGATCAAAAGGATTTAATTCTATTACATTCGATCCATACGATTGTGATCTGATATCATATATGTATATTTTCTTTCTTTTTCGTTATTCCTAAATAAAAATAATTGCAAATTGTTGAGCTCGTGAGATTAGTCTCGATCTTTCATCCTTAATCGATTCTTTTTCAAAACTTTTTTCCATCTACGTATAACGATGACACAGACGACACAGGATGGTCACAGCAGGCAGGGTGGATGAGTTTTATAATAAAATATACATATCTTCGAACCAACCAACAGTCATCCGTCAGAGAGTTCAATCTAGAGTGCTCCATTTGTCGCTCCTCGGACAATCTTGCAGAAACAATTTCGCGAGATATCCGAAACATTCAAGAACTCGAGCGGCCATCGAGAGATCCTAGGATTACCGAACTGACCATCTCCTTTGCATAATGACACTCCGACCCCTCCGTTCTAGCAGTCCTTCTCCTACAAAAGTAAGATCGTTCGCTTGGAAACGTCGAAAGTCTTACGTGGCTTACCGCTCACACGCACACCATACACTAACGTTGATATCCACCAGTGGTGGATTTTTCGAGAATGCAATAACAATAATATCTATATGATGGCGGATGCTAACGTAGCTGCGTCATCTCAAGCTTATTTTCATCCAACGATTGCACGTGAATTTCATACATAACAACATTAAGACCACAACTAAGACCGTTATATGGTATTAAATTCTATCGAATATCAGTATGAATTTCGAGTTTTATATTAACGTTCAATTTTGATATATCATTTTTTCTGCGGAATATGAATAAATAGATAAACAATGTTAGTAAAATTCGCATTAGTTTAACGTTAATTCATTTTATTTTAAGCGTATCTTGTGAAGAAGAAGAAGAAGAAGAAGACGAACGACTTTAAGACTTCATGCAAATGGAAATTACGTTCGGTTAGCTGACATCTTGGAGAAAATTAGAGAGAGGCCGCAACCTTTCCTTTCTTCCATTATTCTTCTTCTTCTTCTTCTTCTTCATCATCATCTTCTTCTTCGTGTTCTTCTTCTTTTTCTTCTTCTTCTTCTTCTTCCTCATCCATGGCCGATTTCAATATCAAAGGAAATTTGTTTCACTATTTACGATGCAAATGAAATTGTTTCAGACTGAATCGAGTTCCCTCGCGTTGCTTCCACTACGTTGTGTAGGCAGGACCGACCAACCTACGTGGTACGTAGGAGCTAACGGCAAAGAAGCTCGGATAATTTCACCGTGAGTTAATTCGATCAGGAATTCGAATCGCGGAACCGATCCAAGTCGATCATTCCCCCAAAGCCATGGAGGACTTCTCGGTCCGTCTATTTAATTATTCTTCGAGCGGGCTAAAGTCGTATCAATTATGACGGCGTTGCTATAATTTAACCGAATATTATTTAATAAGATGTGATTGATTAGAAAAAAACACTGTGTTTACGTGTATCAACATGATCGATCCCTCGATCTTCTCTTTAATCCATCTTTAAAGAAAATAAAAAAAAAAACAAAAAACTTTTATTTTGTTTTCTTTTGTATTTTGTCGTTTACATACCAAGTTATACGTGCATACACACGCACACGCGTGTCGATGTAAAAGATATTTATCTTTTCGAGACGAGATACATACGCAAAAATCCTCTCACGAAGAAATATCATACAGAGAATGACGTGTACAGCGAGGAGCAACGAATGAATATTATAATGAATCCAGCGTGCAGATAAGGATCTCGCGTAAACTTGGCAGCGACAGTTTTAGGAGGCTCTGATTACGGTATACATATTCATGCGATCATCTATCTCTCTCTTTCTCTCTTTCTCTCTCTCTCTCTCTCTCTCTCTTTCTCTCTGTTTCTCTTTGTACCGTTCTTTATAATTCTTCTCGCCTCCTCGCCAATAATTTAATGCTTCTAATCGATCCTGTTTACTTTATGCGTTCTATCAAATAAAAAATTTATTTATCTTAATTGCATTCAAGCAAACGAACTGTCATTATCTTATCTTATCTTATTCATTTTCATGTTCATCTTTTAACTCTACTTCTTTCCGTTCTATCGAACTGATCGATTTTAACCGTTATGAATATTTCTTATTGTTTCTCGTCTTTCTCAAGATAGAGGGTTAGTGCGACAATCACCCTTTCTTGGGTTACTTCCTCAGCCACTCCTATTTCTCTCACTCGAAAGCACTCCGTGCAATCTGCCGCGTGCCGTCGCATTTGCATACATAAGCTATTAAGCAGCTCTTTTCATTTCCTCTCGTTTATGACAGTTTAGTTAGAATAATGTTTTACAAGATTAGCCCGCGAACGGCGTCACGCATAATGACGTTTCTCCACCTGATTAATGTTCTTTGAGTTTATCAAGGAGTCGCATACACACACACACACACATGTACACAGACAAACACGAATAAAAAAACCTGTGCATAGATATCATGAAAAAGTTTATTAAGTCAACTAGATAAAAAAGTATTTGCGAAAAGAAAAAAAAATATGTGTATATATATAGATACGTATATATCAACGAAGATTTGAAAGATTAAAAAGAATCTACGAAGAGAAGAATAAGCATGTAAATTCGTACTAAGCCAATACGATATTTACAAGGCTCTTTCAATATTTCAGTATAGCGGTACTGTGCTCTATTATTTATGGACCATTGCTTATGAATAACCGCGTCTATCTGTAACGCATACGTATCCCACCAACCCCTAAGTGGGATTTATATCCACTCCAAGCCGTTTCTCTCGGTGGCTTCTACCTAACCGGATCTACTTTCCTTTCTCGAGTTATAGTCTCGTCTCACTTTCTTCGAAATTTTCATTCAAATACTTTGTACGAGATGATAGGTATAAGAAAAAAATTCCTTTACTCTTTTTTTCTATCCTTTGTCGATTCGTTCGAGAATTCCTTATTTTTTGAATTATTTATTTATAAATTTATTCGATTAAGAGAATACAAACGTTAACGTGGTAAGTTCGAAGAAAAAATTTTTTGTTGCTTTCGTAGATCGATCATCGATAACGAAACGTGCGATTAGAGAAAGAGAGTCTCGAGGCGTGGTAGAGTTCGAGTAGGTTTTAAGGGAGGAGGTTTCTGTGGGCGGAGGAAGGGGAATATTAGCCGTGACGTGCCATAAATATAAGCCGTTACGAATTAAAGAACCTCCCCTACCTTCCTTCTTTATTGTAGCATTTTTAATTACTGCGAAACAGTTCGGTGCTTTTTTTTTATCTCCCTATTATGTTCTCTCTCTCTCTCTCTCTCCCTTTCTCTCTCTCTCACCCTCGCGTAATCTCCAACTCCGTTTCCCTTTACGAGCCGCGAAAAAACGCATCGCACTAATTAAACGAAACGTTTAGAATACCAAAGCTATATCCGATCAAAAAGTATTCTCGTTTTGTTACCTATCGAATCTACTTTTCTTTTGTGAATGACATTTGAATCTAAAATGATGTTGTACGAAACGAGTCGATTATCTTGGTTGAAAATTGAAAATTAAAGATGAAATAAAAGTTAGATATATTTGTCAATGTTTTTAAAATAAGATTTTCTTTAAGATAAATTTTTATTGTTAATTTCTTAAAATAAAATTTATTTCATATAATACAAATATATTTCGAAAGAAATAAAATAAAAATTTTTTATTATATTTTAACTGATACAACATTATTGTAGAAAATTAAACATAACCCTGTCGTAAATAATAATTCATCTTAATATTTTTTTTATTTTAATAGGTAACAGTTGATAAGAAAGAAAAAAGAAAGAAAAATCAATGAAAAATTTTTATTATTATTTAATATTAAATAAAGAATTAGTGAACTAACGTTTGCAACATTTAAATCTATTTGTATCGTTGCTTGTTTTTATAGTTAAAAGGAAATAAAATAAAAATACGAAGCATAGGTACAAGCGTAGTTACATCCAAAATCTTTTACTTCATTGTAAAAAAGAAAAACATAATTAAACGTACGTATAACGACTTAAAAATAAAATTTTGCATTTATTTATTTCTAATTCCTTTGTTTAAATGTAAGTAACGTACCTTCCGATTTTTAAAGAAATTAACATTCGCGTGTGTTCTTCTCAGCACAGAGAGAAAGAGAGAGAGAGAGAGAAAGAGAGAGAGAGAGAGAGAGAGAGAGAGGGAGAAAAAGAGAGAGAGAGAGAGAGGGAGAAAAAGAGAGAGAGAGTAAAAAAAAAAGAAAAACACAACACAACCAAATAAAATCCATCACAGACAAGACGCCATCATCGTTTTTTCACAGTGCATACGCTCAATGTATAGAGAGTAGATACAATGCAGGCGCTATTTAAAATACGCTTCTGCCATCGCAACAGCTTGGTAAGTGCATTCGATCGAGCGGAGAAATGACTATTCTTTCAAAGAAGTCGAAAGGCTGACAAGGAAACAATTTCCATATATTTACAAGTGAAAAACGGTATTTCCTTAGGTATGGTAAAGAATGACGCGTTCCACTCGTTCACGCTACTACCCATAATCCTCCCCGCTTAGCAGTCCTTTCTTATTATCGGTCGAGCGTGCAAGAAGGTGCTCGGCATGCATTTCATCTTTCTCCTTCAGAGAAAATGAAAAATATCCTTTGAAAAAGTTTCACAAAATCACAATTTTTACAGAAAATACTAACAGATTGTTTATTATATGATGAATATCATCGATATTCTATTATTATTATTATTATTATTGTTGTTGTTGTTGTTGTTGTTGTTGTTGTTGTTGTTGTTGTTGATGTTGTTGATGTTGTTGTTATTATTGTTATTATTATTATTCTCTGTATATTTCTTTCTCATAAATGTGTCTTATGTCTGATTAGGAATAGTAAATCATGGGGACCGTAATCAAGCATGTTTTTCTATGGTTGTTTGTTTATGTAGTATTTAAGAATTTTCTTGCGATTGTATATATTTCCAGGATGATACTAATTTCTGTAACTGTACGTATATGTTTAGGTGTAATTGTAATGTACGGATGTATTGATGAATGTTGTTTGGTATGACTTCTGCAATTGATAATATGATCGAAATTATTTCAACTTTTTCTTGATGTCACAATTCTCTGATTTCCTCAACCAGTTGAATGTATTATTTTTCTATCTTCTTTCTTGTTTTCTTCTATATGTTTGATGTATTAGATATGGATATTTCTATTAATTGTATTATTTTATTTTATTTGTGAATTAATGTGATATCTGATTTATTGTAGTCTTGTTTCGTTGATGATAATGATTTTATTCCAGTATATTTTGTATCATTATTATTATAATTATTGTAATTATAATATGAGAAAATTCCAAAAAATCACAATTTTTACACGAAATACTAGCAGATCATTTATTATATAATGAATATCATCCATATTCTATTAATATTAATATTAATATTAATATTAATATTAATATTATTATTATTACTGTTATTGTTATTATTATTATTATTATTATTATTATTATTATTATTATTATTATTATTATTATTATTATTATTATTATTATTATTATTATTATTATTATTATTATTATTATTATTATTATTATTATTATTATTATTATTATTATTATTATTATTATTATTATTATTATTATTATTATTATTATTATTGTTATTATTATTATATTAATAATAATTATATATTACTATATAATTATTATTATTACATTGTCTTGAATATTGTCAGTATTAATTTAGATTATTTATCTTTATGAAGCGTTCTTTTTAATCGTGCGAACTAATGATACTTTCAATAAAATTTGTTGTTTCTTCCCCTCTCTCTCTCTCTCTCTCTCTCTCTCTCTTTCTCTCTCTCTCTTTCTTTTCTTTTTTTCTCTTTTACGTGACGATAAAAATGTCTTTGTCTGTTCGAGAGAAACGCGCTCAATCGCCCGTCAAATTCCGAGCATCACGAAGACGAGAAAAGATGTTGCGCTCTTTACGAACTGGCAGACAGATGAATATCGAGCACGCTCGATAGGAAAAAAGTATTCCTTTTAATAACCATTAATCTTAACGACGCGCGCTTGGAGATACGATTATGTCGGAGACGATCGAGTAAGAAGAAAGGACGCAAATAAGAAAGAGAGAGAGAAAGAGAGAGAGAGAGAAAGAGAAAGAGAAAATGAAAGAATTCGTCGTGCTTAACGACGCGCGAGCAAACATATTTGTACTTTCTTTTTATTTCAGTCTTCGTCGAAAGAGAGGATCGTGAGTAGCTCGTGCTACTCGATACATCGAAGTAGTACTCGAAACAGACAACGACCGATAACGAGAAACGCGATGGATGAATATTTGCACACTCTCTCTCTCTCTTTCTCTCTCTATCTCTTTCTTTTTCATTTTCTATTCGTTTTCTTGGAAATTTTGTAAGAACTTAAACAGTCCGTGGTACTCGATATGTTGAGTGGTACTCGACCGATAACGAAGATCAACGTACGAATCCTTCCGTGTGTCGACCTTGGATATCCTCTTGCCAATTAAATGTAGTTAATATATGCATCGAGTTCGTGTCTTGTGGCAAAAGTTCCAGGAGAGCCTATAAGGATAAGATGACGTTGGCCAAGGGTTTGATTCAAGATGAGAAGTCTCCTCTAATATAGAAACACGAATCGCTATAGCACTTTCGAAGGGAGCCACAAAATCCTCGGTGTCAATTCTCAAAGCAATCTTCTCATGCAGATTAGGACCCATACTCTCTTACTACTTGTCTTCCTATCGTCTATATATTGAGATTAATCGAGCCGAAGCACTTTTCCCCGTCGCAGGAATTAGCATCGTTGCATTGATACGTATTATACTTACACAGATCCCGTAGGGAAGGAACTAAAGGACCTTTGGAACCTTTCTAACTAACTACGCGATGCCGTCTATTCGTCCATCTATTTCGTTCAATAAATTTCAATTTCGACTCGTTTTCTGAAGAAAATCAGAATCCACATTACAGTGTCTACTATCGTA
>NC_140812.1:2955000-2960000 GCF_050613455.1 Vespa mandarinia
AATCGATCGGTGCGGTATTAATTAATGTAATATATTAACGGAACTTTAATGAGTCCACATGGTTATTATATTTACGGTCGATATTTCAGGACGATGAACTTAACATTGTTGAAATTCATGAATGATAAAGACGAGCAGGTTGATTAGGTCAACCGGTGGAACGAGGACACCGAAAGGAATGATTTTCATCCTGGCCATAAAGGGTATACACGATCGAGGGATCCATTGCGGAAGAAGAAGAAGAAAAAGAAGAAGTAGGCGTCGAGTCGGACGTTTTCGATCGGCTTCGTTTGGGATTCGATTCAGAACGGTTCTCCGGGATTCGCATTTGAGTTAGACTCACGTTCTGCCGCAGCACGTGACCCAGCTGCTCGAGAGGAATCCCACGTATCCATGACGTCACTCCATTTCTCTCTCTCTCTCTCTCTCTCTTTCTCTCGCTACCGTGAACAACCTGCCCGCGGCCGATAGGAATACAAGACTTCTGTCTAGTCACTGACTTATTAGGAATTCCGAGCAACCCACGTGCAGAAATTCGGCGGTCTGCTCTGGGCAGCCACGTGCGTTCGGTGGATGCACGTTCTTCTAATTTGCGAGACGTCTACGGACTACTTAAAACCTGCTCGACCTGTTTAGTCTCTGACCTTAGTTTCGATCTACGTCACTCACAACTCGCGTTACTCTCCAATCAACTTTTAACGCCCTCCGCGAGTCACGAAAACGCTCTGAATAATAATAATAATAATAATAATAATAATAATAATAATAATAATAATAATAATAATAATAATGATGATGATGATGATGATGATGATGATGATGATGATGATGATGATGATGATGATGATGATGATGATGATGATGATGATGATGATAATAATAATAATATTAATAATAATAATAATAATAATAATAATAATAAAAGAAGAAAAAAAAAGAAAAGAAAGAAAAGAGACAGAAAAAATTCGATCACGATTTATTTTTCTTTAATTCTTTTCTTTTTTTCATATACTTTGGAGAGCTTCAGGGATTAGTCGAGTTTCGTCGGTACATATCTACAACGTAATCGCTCGGAGTCGTACCACGGCTGTAACTCATCGTCGTAACAAAAAGCAGAGCGAACTCCCGCAACGCCGTATGCACCGGCGACACAACCTGGCCTAGCGCATAATTTCTCAGTACGCGAGCATGCGTAAGGTGGCGCGAGCATTAAATCACCGATCCAGAATAATAACTCTTTGAGAGCTTTCTCGAACTCGCGGCGTGATAATTCAAGATGATGGATATCGAGAATCTGAATAACTCGCATAATCCTTTCTTTATATCATCGGGCTATCGGGTGAAACAAGATTTGCGAGCCTGGCACCCCACGAGGTTTTCGTACTTATGACCTTTTTCATACTTTTCTGAGTATCTCTCCATTTCTCTCTCTCTCTCTCTCTCTCTCTCTCTCTCTCTCTCTCTATCTATCTATCCTTTTCTCGTACGATAATCTAGTTATTCTGATATTCCGTACGAAACTTTGTATTGGCCATTAAAAAATAGATCTTTAATATAAAATGATTATTTAACGTTTTTCCAACGTCATTATATGTTATATTTATTGTTTTTTTTTTTTAGTTGTACTTATCGAACTCACGTCACGGAATAATAAATTCTTTTTATTCTTATTCTATTTCTTTTTATGTCTCTCTTTATCTTGATCTTCTTATGATAATCAATTTATCCTTATATTACACATGAAATTCTTTCTCCGCATTCATTTTTGAAATAAATTCTTTACTCACATCGACGAAAAATATTCGATATAATTATTCAATTTTCTTCGAATGAATGATAATCTTAAATAATAATTTATCTGTCACATTTCGCATCGTTAATCATTTATTTTTCTTTTCGTTTTCTTTTTCCTTTGGACTATTGTCCATTCCTTGGACTATTTATTGGACTTATGTCATGGTATAATAAACCTCTAATAAACTTCCTTTTTCATTCCTCTGATAGTCCTCTATCATTCTTTTTTTTTATTACTTTGCAACATATACGAAGGACGAAAGCAAGGAAACCGTCCTTACTTCTATATAAAATACTCTACGTAGGCCCATACAAAGCGTGACGAGTGTAATTTTGGATAGAGCGAATCGATCGAGATTCGATTCTCGATCGATCGATCGATCTTGCCAAGACAGAAAGAAAGAAAGAGAAAAAGAGAGAAAAAAGAGAGAAAGAAAGAGAGAGTGAGAATGAGAGAAAAAGAGAGAAAGAGAGATACAGAAGGAAAGAAAGAAAGAGAAAAAGAGAAAGAGAGATACAGAAGGAAAGAAAGAAAGAGAAAAAGAGAAAGAGAGAGAAAGAAAAAAGAAAGGGAAAGAGAAAAAGAGAAAGAGAGAGAAAGAGAAAAAGACAGAGGAAGGAAAAAAAAGAGAGGAAGAGAAAAAGAGAAAGAGAGAAAAAGAGAGAGGAAAAAGAAAGAGAGAGGAAAAGAGAAAGAAAGAGGAATAGAACCGTGTCGAAGAAAAGGCGCGTAGCGAAGCGCATGGAGCGAGCTTCGCGTAGGCGTACAGTTAGAGGAGAAGAAAGCGCATGGTAAGGATGATCGGTTACTATACCACATTTCGACCGATTCGTCGCGGACTCCGAGTGAGCGTAGAAAAGGAGCGTAAAGAAGAAGCATAAAGAGAGAGAAATAGAAAGAGCGTGGCATCGACACAATTCCCTTTCTCGATCATTTCGATCATCTCAAAGTTCGCTTGAAATAAAGGATATCAATAATAATATATCTAACGAAAAAAAAAAGTTTTCCAATTCGGATTAATTTTAAATAAACGAAAATGTGATGTACTTATATGCATTGTCAGTAAGTGAGTATGCGATATTTGTTATATACAACGAAGATATACAAAGATTTTAAATAATTATATTAAAATGTAAAAAAAATTCCAACTTGTTAAAAATAGAATTGTTCATATATTAAGTTACTCTAATTCATAATTAAATAACTCTAAATAAAAATTAAATACTCAAAATAACCAAGAGAAATAGATATATAAATTTTTTCTTTGATAAATATTAATAATTTGATCCATAAATGAATTATTATTTAAAAAATGTAATTATAATATTTAATATGTGGTTCGTTTATGTTATTTCGCGCAAAACAAACAATACATTATAAAAGATAAAATAGACGATTGCAGAGGAACTTCTAATATTGATTTAACAAGCATCATTAATTTGATATATATATATATATATATATATATATATATAACGGCTCAATTGATACTATTAAACGATGAATCTCTCACGATACTAAACTCGTTAAATTTAATTCGATGTGAAAGATTAACGTTAACAGTATCGATAAATACAGAAGAAATATCGACACCTTCGGCCATCGGAAGTCCCCAGACGAGCTCGAGTGACATTGGACCGCGAGTTCGCGAAAGTGAACACAATGCGCCGAGAACGACGGAACGCATTAATATTAATAGTCCTACGAGAAGGGTGTCCCCTTTGCCATGAGCCTTCACCACAAGCAGCACACGCTGCTAACGGTCAAAGAGACGAACAGTCGAAGAGGACGCCGCTCAAGAAGAATCTCCGCATTGAAAGGAAGTTATATGCGTCCGGTTTTCTTCACCGTACACCTGCGCCATTAATTTCTCATGGTGGCGAATCTCTTTCCTCCCACAAATTTCCCATGCAACTGAATTTTCCTTTCTGTATCTTACGTTATCTCTTTCTTTCTCTCTCTCTCTCTCTCTCTCTCTCTCTCTCTCTCTCTCTCTCTCTCTGCCTCTCTCTCTTTCTTTCTCTGTATCCACGAATTATCTAAGTGAAAAATATCAGTATGCATTCTAATTCTCTTTATCTAAGTGAAAAATATCAGTATGCATTCTAAGTAGTACAAATCTGTCCAAATAATGATAATTTTTCATTTTCTTCAGTTATTTATTTATTTACTTATTGACTTGATTTATTTTTTAGGTTATGTTAAATTAATATTTATTAGTTTATTTATAACATAAATAATGAAATAATCCGTGAAAATTTTCTGAATTTAAAAGCTATCTCCGATCAATTGGTTATTATTTCATTAACAAAAAATATTAGCACCTATGTATCGATGTAATGTTCATATTTAGTGAAAACGCATGATAAAATGAATAATATCTCTCTACAAGCAAATAACAAGTCAATAAGGACAGTTTTCTCATTTTATTTAACGATAATCTAAAGAATGAATTCTGTAAAACACTTTGAATTAAAAGATTCCTGCACAGAAGAAATATAAACACACACACATGAAGAATTAAATGTTTATTATTCTATAATAATTCCATTTAATGGATATGTAATATCCATCTGAATCGAGAATCACTTATCTTTTATCAGATCACACTTTCACATTTTATTATTCATAAATAATCATAACGATAAGAAAGTTACCATCATTGGTTTGTTACATACTGTTAAATAATTATCATTGCTGGATCAGATTATTTTCTTATACATATTATTTATTTTACTTAAATATTATTTTACCATTTACGAAGACACCTCCATGTAGTATAAGCAGAGACGAATACGTATGATTAATAGAAAGGGAAACTCGGTCACATAGAAAAGATATTCCCATTAACGCCATTAATAGTCGCAGATATTCTTACGTAAGTACATATATACAGAAAGAACCGAAGAAAAATTATTCAGCAAATTATTGATTAGACAAATCGAAACTTTGTTTATCATCTCAGAGATACGTGGCCGTGCTCCGACACAATTTAATTATATTATTCACTCTTTCACTTTAAATCGAGATATTGAGTAATAAATATTCAATTGTTATCGAGAACTAATGTTACACATATTGTATATACTCTTATACATCTCCGTAAAACGAATCGTTTCTATAATTAAATTTCTCAGATTAGTTTGAATCGATAAATTTTACGATAGTTTCGTTCATTTTCTTCATTCGTATGTTTCTTTTACAA
>NC_140812.1:2962500-2967500 GCF_050613455.1 Vespa mandarinia
TCCTGAACAGAGAGGAAGAGAAGACGTCGAAGATCGAACGAGAAAAGAGATTCATTTGCAATGTCTTGGATTTCGAAGTAACGTTGAAAAGTCCTATTGGGTGATTATTAAAGAGAAAGACAGAGGAAAAGGGAGATAGAGGTAGAGATAGAGAGAAAGAGAGAGAAAGAGAGAGAGAAATACTTTTCCAACGAGAGAAAAAGTGAAGCGTAGCCCGGTTACACGAGATCTTATATTGCCTTAACAGGCAACTAGCCAGACCGGTAAGCATCTATGTACCTACTCTCGGCCTCGTCTAAAGTCAAACTCACGGAGTACTGCTTTTACAACGAGACTTCTTATGGTACGCTATTACTATGACAGCACGATGACACTCATTGCCACTCGAATGAGTTCTACTTCGACATTCGTGTTCTTCTAGATCGATCGATCGACTTTTCAAAATCATAGATATTAATTTGCAGGTAGATTCACGTAAGTAATCCTTGTTCTTTATGAAATCTTGAAACATATTTTATAGATATAAGAGTCTTCAGAAGCGAAAAGTTACAAAAGAGGACCATTTGAAAGAGGTCCGATAAGGTCCGTTAATGCCTCACCGAGATGGAATCTCCGTGTCGGAAGGAACTTCGCGGTCGATTCGTTACGGGTTTTCAACACCTCGATAGGTGAGCGAAGATCAGCATGGACAAAAGACCGTCCGCATATATATAAGTGTGTATTTCCACCGTTACATCATTACACATTGAGCCAAGAAGAAAAATTTCAAACGCGACTCGTCATGATTATACGTCTTTAATAAATTAGAACCTCGGACAGTGACTTAGAGTGTCTCTTTATCTCGTATTCTAATCGCGTTTCTAAACGGGAGCTCGACGTGTTCGATGTATCCTATGCTTCTTTCTTCATACATTTAAAAGATTACCTCGTTACGTTCGTTTGAACTAAAAAAAAAAAAAAAAAAATGAAAAGAAAAAAATAGAAAGAAAAAAATACAAAAAAAGAAAAAAGAAAGGAAAAAAAGAAAAAATATATAAAAACGGATCCAAAACCTAGATCGAAGATTCGAAGGCTATATCGAAGATTCGTTCGATCTCGATTTCAGAATTATCCGTCAACAGGCCTCGGCAGAGAAAATTTCCAGGAGTTCGTTCCGATCGCTACGGCTCTCATTCTCTTTCTATTTCTCTCTCTCTCTCTCTCTCTTTCTCTCTCTCTCTCTCTCTCTCTGTTTCACGAGGAGTGAACTGAAAGAACCGGAATGTAGATGGCAGAGGTAAAGGGAGGCGGTTTGGCACATTTTTTGGATCGGGGAATGCCGGTGCAAGCTATTAGAGGGAGAGCAACCTTCTTACGTGGAATCGTTAACCTCGACGGTAGCCAGAGAGCGGTAAAAGATGTTGCGGACGAGGTCTGAATTAATGAATGAACGGATGTTAAGCTATCGGAACTCAATGCTTTTCCAGGAGGATGAGAATGAGGAGGAAGAAGAGGTAGAGGAAGAGGAGGAAGGAGGATGATGTTAGATCGGCCAACGGATGCGAATAGAAGAAACACTGTGCAAGGGAACTCGCTGCGAAAATATCCATTAGGGATGGAGCCGGTGGATAGCGGCGAGGAGGAGTTGGCACAGGGGAAAGGAGAGTGCGGAGTGGGGGAAGGGGGAAAAGAGAATTGGCTCCTTTTATGGACGTTAAATTCATTCCATAGCCGGGAGATTCTCTACTGTAAGCAGAATGGTATAAATGCTTCGGTTGCTGTCACAGTAGTCGACAGGATTAGAGACTGATTGAGAAAGAGAGAGAAAGAGAGAGAAAGGGAAGATAGAAATAGGAGGAAAGAGAAAAACAAAAAGAAAAAGAAAGCTACCGGTGGTCATCCACGGGGGCTCCCATTCAACCGGTGGCTCGTCTCGCCCACTCATTCGTTCATTCATACGCGGTGCACGCGATTTGAATCGATAAGCAAAGCTTGCGTAGACAGCCGGAGGATCTCGAAAGAGTAAGAGAAAGAGAGAAGAAGAAAAAAGAAAGAAAGAAAAAAAGAGATAAAGAGAAAGAGAGAAAAAGAGGGAGAGAAAGAGGGTGAGAGAAAGGTAGAGAGAGAACGAAAGAGAGGGCGCGTGCTGCGCGTCCTTCTTTCTAGGGGGTGTCTTATTCGATCCGAACACGCACGCGATACGTAGCCTAGAGGTTGTGAAGATAAAGGCGCCGCAAGCTACGAAGAAGGAGATTTCGGAAGAGAGAGAGTCAGAAAATAAAGTAAAAGGAGAATAAGAACGACGCCCGGCAAGGATAATCGGTAAGAAGAGTCCAAAGAGAGAAAGAGATAGAAAGAGATAGAAAGAAAGAGAGAGAAAGAGAGAGAGAGAAAGAGATAGAGAGAGAGAGAGAGAGAGACAGAAAGAGAAAGAGAGAGAAGTGGTAGAAGGCGACCGGTCGTCGTCGGCTGCCGGACAAGCGGATGGAAAAGACAGACAGGACTGGAGACCGCTCATTACGAGCAGCGCATGCGCGAGGAATGCGCCGTCTCTCATCTCTCTCTCTCTTTCTCTCTTTCTCTCTCTCTTTCCTTCTTTCTCTTTCTGCTCGATACAATAAATATAGGATCGGGATCGGCGCGGCTGCCGGCGCGCCTCTTCGAGAGGGAGACCCAGCTGGAACGACTTCAAAGTAAGCCTGAACCGATGAACGAATCACGACCGACAACAATGCCCACCGTAGTAACGACATCCAGTTAAATCCGAGGGCCCGCAAAAAATACGCGAGCGACCTTCTTTAAGAGTCAACTCCCCACCATTCCTCCCCAACTCCCTCTCTCTCTCTCTCTCTCTCTTTTTATCTTTTTCATCCCTTCGTACTAACTTATATCGAAGTAATAACCATCCTCAATCGCTGTATAGTTCGGAAAAGGTGATAAGTATAAAACGATTATTAATTACTGAGATCCGTTCGATCGTAATTAGTCTCCCATCTTTCCAACGGTTGGACTCGTTCGTTTTTATTTTCCTCCTCGAAGACGATGGATCAAATTACAAACTCTTGTTCATTACTCTCTCTCTCTCTCTTTTTCTCTCTCTCTCTCTCTCTCTATTTATCTATCTATCTATCTATATATCTATGTATCTATCTATCTTTTTCTGTCCCAGTCATGAATTCATAAGAAAGCTGCGATCCTGATGAAATTCGAAAGATCGGTTTCTCTGACTTTCTTCCTTTGGTCACTTGTGTAAAGAGAGATAGATATAGATAGAGAAAGAGAGAGAGAGAGAGAGAGAGAGAAAGAGAGAGATACTTGATTTATATACGTAAAAAAGAAATTCAGTCGAGAGGAGACTTTGTTGGTTCGCTCATTGCTCGCCGCGAGCGCGTCGCTGTACTCACTTTGAACAATGGAATTGCGTCGCAACGTCAATCTCCCTGTATCAATCACCTCACGAGCGAGCTCTTTTATATCCCTACTAGCTGCCTTCCTCGACTCCATTCCTTTTCGAGTTCTTTCTTTCTCTCTCTCTTTCTCTCTCTCTCTCTCTTTTTCTCTCTCTCTCTCTCTCTCTCTTTCCTTCTTTTCTTCTCTCTTTTTTGCTCTCCTTCTATCGACGTGCGTGCCTCGGAATAAAACGAAATTCAGTCCGTAAGCTTTTTCTCTCGACTCGCCACGTTTCCGATACATACATACATATAACCTCCTTTCGTCACGAATATTCCAAAGCGATAATAAACTTGCGGATTATAATGTCTAAAGAAAAAGGGTGTTGCCCGTTCAATCTACTCCTTTTTTCTTTTTCCTTTTTTCTTTCTCTTCTTTCTCTTCTTTTTCTTTATTTTTCTTTTTTTTCTCTTGGTTTGAAAGCATAACGAAAGGCGACCGTACCAGTCCTCTTACCTGTCTGTCCAACACAGGGCATCGTCTCGGTACCTGTAAATCAAAAAATACAAATCTTTATTTCTATGAAGTAAAAGTAAAAGTCGATTCAAAAGAAACGTTGAGAAAATATATAGAAAATATGACGTATGTTGCACGAATGTTTCTTAACTTTTTCGCCCCCTCCTTACGTTCACAACCCCCCTCTCCTTCTCCTTCAGGTCCTGGCTCCGGCCACGTTACTACCATCTAAACCACCCCGTCAAAACGAAACTAAGCCGTGAGGCTAAAACGCGTGTCGCAGCTTACAGGAAAAAGCTTTTATATGAAAGTTCAGTTATGAATAAGATCGCCGCCGTAAATCGTAGGCGAAGGTAATCTCGCGGTTGAGTGGCGCTCTGTCCGTAACCTCCTTTTATTCTTGCACGATAGATGAAGAGACACGGCAAATCGTCTTGAGTCTCCAACGAACTAACTGCCATATCGTTAGAACTATATCGATACTTATTATTATTTCTTATTCTCTATACGAAAATAAGAAAGAGAGAAAGAGAGAGAGAGAGAGAGAGAGAGAGAGAAAGAGAAAGAGAGGAAAAGAGAGACCAAGAGATCTCTGGTGAGATGAATCAGAAAAGGTGTGAGAGAAGGCGTCGAACTGTCAACGAGACATGATTTAAAGCCAAATATTACGACAGAGAGCACATTCCAACGGATCCCTTTTTCGACTCAAGCTCCCTCATCTTTCGAATTTCGAAGGTACTCGTGGAGATATGTCGGCTAGACTTTATTACCAGAAGCAACCCCTGGAACATTGATTTAATGCGGGAGTAATTGGGCGACCGGACGTCTCTATGAGCGAGCTACCTTCTAACGTTAATGTCGTTTAGTCCTTCCACGACCTTCCTTTCGACTAAACCACCAATGCAACCTTCCAACCACCACCTCTTTCCACCCAATTCTTACACCCCAAAAACGAACGTAAGAAAGCCGAATGGCTGCTTTATTGCAGCCTTTATTGCTTTTCCATTTTTACCTTTTTGGGGATGATCACTCCTTCTCTATTTCTCTATTCCCCTTTCTCTCGAATTTTATCGCGCTTATTAAACTCGAACATGCCATGAGTTATTGAAATCTTT
>NC_140812.1:2970000-2975000 GCF_050613455.1 Vespa mandarinia
CTATATATATATATATATATATATATATATATATATATATAGATAAATAGATAGATACACACACAAACATACACATAGCATATAAGCTCGCGAACGTTTAGATGCGATTTACCATCTTTAATAACTTCCCTTGGATCCGTCCTAATTAACTTAATAACCATCCTCGGATATTTCGTCGCGGTAGAGACGAGTCGAAGTCATTATTAAAACGTCTCGGCGTGTTTCGCAGATAAAAAGGACGATAGGCCGGTAGTACTACATACAATACTTCGACAATTTAGCGAAGAAGGTCGTAGATAATCAAGAACACACCAATGCGATTTTCGAAATAATCGCATAAATTCCATTCCACGGTGAACGATTTCGTTCGTCCTCTTTCGGTCGGGTTCACTGATATCCCATGGGTTAGCTTAAAAGTCGTTTAAATAAAACTCGGAACTTTCCTTGGTGTGAGATGAGAAGAGATGAGAACGCCGAGCGATGGTGTTGATGGTGGTTCGACGGAAAAACACGAGATTTCAATTAAAGAGACATGCTTAGTAATGAGGCATCCTTCGATTTATTGGCTCGAGTAGACCGGCGCCTAAATGTCTGCGTGTTACCTTCTTGAGTTTCCAATGATCCTACTGGTGACTCCTCGCAAAAGACGATGCAAAAGCTTGGGGGAACCTTTAGTAAGGGCCTGCCAACCCAGAAGGCAGCAGCTTGTCCTTCGTCCTGGCTGTCGTCGATCGCGTCACGAGCACGCGCGTGTTAATATATGGATCTCCGTGTGCACGCGCGTGTGCCTGTCCTACCTTCGTTCCTTCCCACCCGTTCCTTCCTTCCTTCCTTCCTTCCTTCCTTCCTTCTTTCTTCCTTTCCTTTCCTTTCTTTCTTCACCATTATGGTCCAACGATATGCATTCTACTCGGACTCTCATTTGCATCCAAGAACCAACAGACGTTTAACGCGAACTGCGTTCTTACTTTCCTCCCCCTCCCACACCCCCATTCCCAGGTAGGATCTTTATTATCGTAGCATAGAGGAAAACGAGGGCTCGTGTCCATTGATAACACTTCACTCGCTTTCTTTATCTCTCCTTTTTTCTTTTTCCTTCTTTCCTTTTTCTTTTTTCTTTTCTTATCGTTTTTTTTAGAGAGAAAAAAATTCCCTCTTTTGGAGAATTCTTTGCATTCGCAAACGCACGCACGCACGCCATAGGTAGGTGAGTATGTGTAAAATATATTACAAAGTATGGTAGAGGCAGGTAGTTATCCTTCGTAAATTATTCGTAAACTCATGATCAAGAGTAAATTACAACGTTCTATGTGTCCCGTAAGAAAATGTTTCGTTTTCATAAAATCTTCTTGCCTGTTTTCTTTTTTTCTTTATTTATTTATCCTTGGTATAAATTTTCAAACAGATCGGAAAAATCAACGTGTTACATATATAAAGTGATAGTTTTCTTTTCTTTTTTTCCCTTTTTTCGTTTTTCTTTTTTTTTTCTTTCTCAAAATAACCGACAGAAAAAAACTACGATAAAAATCGACTCCGACGATAAGCTTCAGGCTACGGGAATATTTTTGTATATCTCTTTATTTCTCCTTCGTCATTCCACGATGTATCGTATAATTTTTATCGAATCTTAAATATGATCTCGGAATAACGTCGGAAATCATGGCGGAAGGCTTATCATTATTCCTGCATGAAAAATGATCGGTTTTCGCGTTCGCTTGCTCGCTCGAATTAACGTTTTGGCAATCGACGAACGTTACGATTAGTGTGCGCGATGTCGAGCACGATAACGCGTCGAATAAAATAATAAAAAAGATAAAGGCAAGATCTCTCTACGAAGTTCTTTGGGACGCGAAAGCACTGCCTGCTGAGCACGATGGATTTCATTTCTCTAAACGCAGTCTGGTGTACGCCGTATGGGAGCCTTTTCTTGCGGGAACGAGTGCCTCGTGTTCCCCGAAGGGTTGATAATTCGTCGATTAAATTGAAAATGGCGGAGCTAATTGTGCCGCGGCTGTATTATTCATTGGATCTCCGACGGAGAGAGAGTCGTAAGCGTGAGTTGTACATCCGAATGTAACTTACGAGTGCTATGAGAAAGTCACGTAAAAGGTACTCGCACGCTGATTCATCTCTCTCTCTCTCTCTCTCTCTCTCTCTCTCTCATCTGTCTTTTTTTTATCTGTCTCTCTAAGAATATCCCAAACTTCCTCAAATGTCTTTGAAAAATTTGGTTTAATCAGAAAGTAAATACTTAGATCGATTATCATGATATCATTGGTCTTATTCAATAGAAATTTTTTTTTCATAAATATTTGTCAATTAATTAATATTTTACTAATTTTGTTTTTATTTCGTATTGAATTATTGATAGTGTTGTATAATAGTAATAAACTTTATTATTAGAATATAAAACGGGCGATAGTGTAATAAAAAAAAAATAAGTAATTGTTTCTAAAGAGACATAAAATATTCAGAATCGACTCTGCTTTGCGTAAAGACTCTCGTGAGTATTATGAGAAATTCTCATGAATAAAACGTACTCGTATGTTGATTCATCTCTCTCTCTCTCTCTCTCTCACTCTGTCTCTCTCTCTCTCTCACTCTGTCTCTCTCTCTCTCTCTCTCTCTCTCTCACTCTGTCTCTCTCTCTCTCTCACTCTTTCTCTCTCTCTCTTTCGGTATCTTTTCAAGTATTCAAAAGTTCCTCATATATCTTCAAAAAATCTATTTCAATCACTTCTTTGATAATAATTTTTCATAAATATTTAATAATTAATATTTTGCCTTAGAATGTTATTTGACAGATATATTTCATAAATACTTGATAATCAATTAAAATATATTTTAAATATTTTTTCTGTTTCTATTGTATGAACAATACTGTTTATAAGATAATAAACTTATACAAGATACAAGAAAAATTACAAATTATGCAAAAAATGAAAATGATACTTTCTAAGGAAGTGTTATGTACTCAGAATCGACTATATTTTGAATAAAGAAAAAAACATTCGCGAGTATTATGAGAAATTCGCATGAATAAAACGTACTTGTACGCTGATTCATCTCTTACTCCATATCACTTTGAATATTCCAAACTTCCTCAAATGTTTTCTTAAAATACGGTTGGTTTCGTTTTATCAGAACATGTTTAGATTGATTCTCATGAGACGATTGATTTATTATTAAAAATATTTTATAAATATTCGATAAGTAATTTCATGTAAATATTTCTTATTTATAATGTATTGATAATATTGTTAAACAATGAACTTTATAGAATACGAGAAAAAATGAAAGTTCCGCAAAAATTAAATTAATCTTTTCTAAGGAAGTAGAAACTACTCGAAATCGATTTTATTTCTCATAAAGGAAAATTAACGCGAATAAAATGTACTCGTACACTGATTCATCTCTTCTCAATGTCTACGCCTAGAACTGATTTGATTAGGATGTACTTAAATCAATTTTCCTTATATGTCATCATAAATATTCAACGGATAATTATTATTCTTTCATTTATATTTTTCTTCGATCTCTTTCCACCGACGATATTACTAAAGCATAAAAATATATTCAAATGCGAGAAAGAGTGTATAGATTTTTCAAATAATTTAACAAAAAGACAAATATTCAATAAAATTTGAATATTTTTATTTCAATATAGGCCAACACCAAAATTTGATCGGAGTAAACCTCTTTAACTAAGTGTCAACTAGTCAGAATCGACTTTACTCTCTGTAAGGAAAGGAGGACTCTCGTGAGAGCACTCTTGTAAGTATTAGAGTACACTTGTATGCGTAGCTTAATCATCGGTATATTCTGTTGGCCGAGCGATGCCGCCCACGCGATCACTTGACCTCCCTACGCCCCCGTATCTCTCAGTTAACCTTATCAACTCGATTCAGCTCCATCTAACCGACTCACGGAGCTTTCTTTCTCTTCCTCTAGTACAAATTCGAACTCAAAAAACGAACTCGCATCTTGCTATCTCTCTTTCTCTCTCCTTCTCTCTTTCTCTCTCCTTCTCTCTTTTTCTCTCCTTCTCTCTCTCTCTCTCTCTCTCTCTCTCTCTCTCTCTCTTTCTGTATATATGTATGTATGTATATACATTCGTTTTTTTCTCTTTCTTTCTTTCCTTCTTTATTTATTTATTTCCTCGACACCATAACGTAATCTTTTTTCTTCAAACTTAAAAGAAAGTACCCTAAGCTTGTTGGTGTTGCTCATGAATCCATGGGGAAAGGAAGACAGAAAGAAAAAGAAAGAGAGGGAGAGAGAAATGCAGAAAAAAAAATGTTTCGAAGACACCCCTTCAAACGGAACCCCGTTTGATAGTCAGGACTCCCTAAAGTCTTCGAAGCGTAACTTAGCATACTTTATTTGATTTTTTGTATTGGATAATAGTCTCAGGTAATAGGGTGCCTGCTTGCCGCGAAACTCGCTCAGGAAAAAGTTCGAGTAGGGAACAAATTTTCACGCTCCCACTACTTGCATTAACGAATTTACATTTTTTAAATGGAAGGGTCTTGCACTCACACTTTCTCTTTCTCTATCTCTTTCTCCCTCTTTCTCTTTCTCTCTCTTTCTCTCTTTTTCTTTTTCTTCTCTGGTATTTCCCCTTCTCTACGAGGGTGATAACTCGCGGACCATTTGTTCGCGAAGAAATGAAACCGCCGCTGACACTGCATCTTAATAAAGAATCGTCCTGACTCTTTCCTAACGTTCGTTCCCTCTCAAAATCGAGGAAAATGTCCGTGTATGTATACGAGACTTACAATCTGTGAGACATATGTTTCACGTAATCGTTCTGTGACTTCTATTATCAAGAAAAATAAAGAGAAAGAAATAAGGAGAAAAGAAAAAAAAGAAAGGAAGAAAGAAAGAAAGAAAGAAAGGAAAAAGAGAATGAAGAAGCACACAAGTAAAGTAAGAAAAAGAGTAGCAAGAGGGTGGTAGTGATGGTAGTGGTAGGGGGATGTGTGTGTGTGAAATTGTTG
>NC_140812.1:2980000-2995000 GCF_050613455.1 Vespa mandarinia
ATGATGATGAGCAGGATGACGATGATGCTCCAGAGAACGTTCCTCTGGTGTTACTGATACCGTCGCATCTCCACTGGTATTTCCAGCAGCAACAACGGCAGCAGCAGATACAGCAGCACTTCCGGATTCTGCAGCAGCAGCACCGCTTCCGGCGACGCCGCCGCCGCAGCCACGGTGCATCAGCCAGGCCTCCACCACGAACGTCGAGCCTCCTTCACCTCTTCCTCTTCCTATTCCTTTTCCTCTTCTTCTTCGTCCTCTTCTTCCTCTTCTTTCAACTTCTTCCGCGTCGAAATCACCACGAAAGCCCTGTTAAATTCTAGCCTACTTGTTCGTCTCACCACTCCCTCCCTTCTTACCGCCCTATCTCCCTCTATCCCTTTCTCTCTCTTTTTCTCCCTCTCTCTTCCCCTTTCTCTCTTTCTTTCTCTACTTCGATCTATACCTCGTCGCACTAAATTCGAGCCCTATTCGACTCTGGTATCACCCTGGTGGCGTATCGCGATCGATCGATCGGTTGATCGATCGATCGCCCGATCACTCACCATCGCGAGTTTCATTCTTTTCTTAATAACAACAACATGTCCTCACTGATAACAATAAAAACAACAACACAAATATGTTTTCAACGAAATATAACGATCGGGAGACACTCGTCGTGCTTTTTTGATAAGCAGTCACCGATTAACGCGATAAACGAAATCGGACACACGAAATCACATGAGGAACAACAAAGACGACGAGGAGTCCCACGGAGATCTCCTCTCGCGAGAGCCGCTGCTGCAGCCGGACGGAAGCGGCGGAGAGTGCTGGCGTAGCCTTTAGCTCGGCCATGAATGACGCGCCGTACTTGGAGCTACGCCGCGAAGGCGGAGCTTCTTGCCGACCACGTGACACCTTCCGCCTCCTCCGCCCCCACCATCGTCACCGCCACCACCACCGTCACCATCACCACCCTTCTTCGCGCCACCACCACCCTTTGCACCACCTTTCCTTCGATCGTCCACTTGTGAGCTCATCGCGAATCCTAAAGACTCCTACACGTGGTTCATACAACTAAGCTTTTGTAGCGATTTTCAAAGAAATCATGTCTTTCGTTCAGTAGGACATTTATTTATTACATTGACTTGGAGAACTACCAAGTCTGCGAACTAAAAAGTCAGTAAACGATTCGTTTCTTTCAAAACTAACAATTTTCAACTTCGCAGATAATATCCATCCAAATAGTAAAATTTACATACCATCAAATCCTAAAGATTTTTTTTTTTTGACCAAACCATAAACTCAAACAAAGAGAAAAATCGACGAACGACTCGATTTCTTTAAAATTTGACAATTCTAGAATAGACAAATAATTTTCAAAAATAAAGAAATAAAACGAAATTAATATACCAATTGATCTCTTGTATCTTAGCAATCCTAAACTCGATCATTGATTAACAGATAGCAAAATCAACATTATACTTGATTCCTTGAAGATCTTAGGCTTATATTAGAAATGAGATTAATTCTTTCCAAGCTAAATCATAAAATACAAAAATATACAATTTGATTTCTTAATGTCTGGCAATCAGACTATGCAAATGATCCCAAAGATGCAAAATTAACATATTTACCTTTCTTAGATCTTGACAATCCTAGACTCAATAGATAATCAAAAAATCAGTTTGGACATCGAAAGGACACGTAATACAAATGATTCCTTTCTTATCCCACAAAAGATTCGGTCCAACGAAGGGACTATAAAACTTGCGAAGCGCGATCGTTAAATCAGCAGGTTGTGCACGCCTTAGCAGAAGCAATAAAAAATTTAATCAAAATGCCCTCTTGGTAATTTACAGTTCTTGGCCCTTCTCTCTCTCTTTCTCTCTCTCTCTCTCTCTCTCTCTCTCTCTCTCTCTCTTTCTCTCTCTCTTTCTCTCTCTCTCAACCCTTTCGCCTTCTACGAAGGTAAAACAAGGGTGGTGGGGAAATAAGCGAAGCAAAGGACAAAGAATCGGAGGAACTACGGAGAGAAAGAATAAAGGGTGAAGAGAACCCCACAGGAGTCATAGAGGCGAGTCAGTTGAGGGCAGGCACGTAAACGAAAAAAATAATACATCTTGTCTCAACTCATTTACTGGCGTTAACGCGCATTCGCGTATAACATCCCCTCGTTCCACTTTTCTCTCGTAAATTACAAATTAGTACTTTGCCCGAACGAGTCATCTCGTTTACGCTTCTTCTCTTTACAATAGTAACGCTTGTCTCGAATTTTTCTACTGATAGATAAGAAAATTACATATCTTTTTAAAATTTTTATAAATAATTGTTTTTTTTTAATTCTCGTATCTTCTTTATCGTCTTATAATCATCTATTCTTATAAATGTTGTAATAATTATTAAAGTGTTCCAAGTAAAAGATCTATATAAAAATTGTATTCTTATTTTGTTTTATATCGATCTTATATATTATATATATAAAAAAAGAAACGTATTATGTCAATTTCCAAAAGAAGAAAACACGATTTCGATCACTCTCTTAATTCTTTTAATCGTATTTTACATTTTTATTTGTAGAGATCGAACAAAAGAAACAAGAAAATTTGGAAAAATAAATAGAAAATTTTCTTTCGGAATGACAAACGAAGAGAAGAGAAATATGCGAAATGATTATGCGGGAAATCTATGGCGTTGTAATGGTAATAATAATTTATTTAGCGGTTCCGCTTGGAAATATAAGGGGAAGAAGCATTGGCGCAACCTACCTGTAGGTACAGGTGTGAGTCGTAATAATATAGCGGGCTCGCCCTTTCACCTCGAACGTATCCGTAGCTTCGTATCGACTTCAGTGAGGCCGACGCGATCGGACTTGGGAACATCGCAATCATCGTACCGCTATATCAATCGTCAGTGAATTATTATCGAAGAAGATGCAGTTGGCATTACGTTTCTCTCTATCTCTTTTCCATTCTCTATATTCGACTAACATAAGCATTTCCATAGAGTAACCAACTAAGCTAAGAACCTATTGCAATGTTTTAAATATTTTCTCCATCGCATTAACTAATCTATCTTAATTTTATATTTCTTATTATTCATTATTTATATTCTTTTTCTCTTAATTTCTTTTTTTTTCTTTTTTAATACCTCGATTTGGAATTTTACAACAATAACTGGATTAAAAATAAATAAACTAAGAAACTTACAAACGATCAATATACTTTTTCTTATTACATCGACATGTAATTAAAAAAAAATGTATTTTTTATTATTTATTATTAGTCGTATTCTTTTTATTATTTTTCTATTGTTTTCTATCACAATTTAAAATTTCATAATAACTAAAAGTTACTCTTAAATAATCCAAACGTTATTATTATTATATTCACATCTACTTATAAGAATGTTGTTTTCAATTACACGTTAAATATTAATCGTCTTTTTTTCTTTTTCCTTTTTTTTTAGTTCAATTTAAAATTTCACAATAACAATAAGTTAAGAAACTTTCAAACATGCTGAGCAGATGTTCTATTATATCGATTATTTTATTATGTTTTTAATTATTTAATGTTCTTTTTCTTTTTAATTTTTCTCTAACTTTATTTAAAATTTCTAAATGGAACGATAAATGGTATTGTTGTTGGGAAGGTATTGTTAACTCCAATTCAAGAATTTATAATTTATTTTTATTTCAAAATGCCGAAATACATTACACAATGTTTCTTTAAATACGGATACGATCTCTCTCTCTCTCTCTCTGTCTCTCTGTCTCTCTCTCTCTCTCTCTCTCTCTCTCTCTGTCTCTCTCTCTGTCTCTCTCTCTCTCTCTTTCTCTTTTTCTCTCTCTCTCTCTCTCTGTCTTTCTTTCCTTCTCCCCCCCTCTCGGCAACGTGTTTTACAGTTCAGGTATTACTTGAAGATATATTGTATGACTATAAAAGTGCGAAATTCAATAGCAATCTTTTCGAAATAGACAGAGTAACGAAAAATCGTCTGTATGCAAGAACAATGACATAATTAATAATAAAAAATTGTTATTTTTTTTTTCAATATTACTGTTTCGATTTTATCGTTCATTTCTATAAACTTTTATGTATTTATAAATTTACTAAAATAATTAATAATAATTTTTAAAGTCTTGTCAAGAGACTAACATAAAGACGAACTTTTCGTTACCATTCGACATATACAAATAAAAACAAGCTTATAACATTGAAATGATCAGCATACCATTAATATAATTTTAATACTCTCTTTTTATTCTTTTTCTTTTTAAGAATCACGCTCGTTAATCGCTGATTAGTTTTTGATTGTTTCGATGCTCTTCTCTATTTGTAGGCTTAAAATCTTAGAAAAATAGTAATTTTTTTTCTCTTTTTAAAGTTTAACTTCAGTGAAATAATGAACCAGATTCTTTAATACAACATAGTAATTTCTTTTCTCTTTTTAAAGTTTAACTTCAGTGAAATAACGAACCAGATTCTTTAACACATTTGATTTTGAAAATATAATTTTAATATATTCTAGAACCATTCTCACGTTACAAGAAAGCAAGTAGTTCTTAAAAAAAAAAAAAAAAAAAAAAAAACCCAGACAAAATAGAGACGTGATATCGTGGGTTTGTCTACAGGTTTTATAAGCTAAGTAATAATAAATAACAAGAAGAAACAGTAACAGCAAAGATAAGGAGATATTAGAGTGAGTAGTAAATTGTAATAAAAAAAAAAAGAACAAAAATAAAACGAAAATGAAAAGAAACAAAAAAAGAAAATAAAAACACAAAAAAACTTGTAGACACCAACGCAACGTCAAATATTCCGTAAGGATCGTAATTCTCTCTTTTTACTTTTTTTCCTTTTTTCCTTATTTCTTTTTTTTTTTTTTTTTTTTTTACAGAAATATTCTTATATCGTTCAAAGATAATAATTTTTAAGGAAAAGATTCGCATGCAGGAGATGCGAATACGATCGTTATATATTTATTAATCGAACGCATCTCGTAAGTTTAAACAACCACGATAAGTGGGTGTCAATATAAAATACAAAAAAAAAAAAAAAAAAAAAAAAAATACAAAAAAACATGAAATGAAAAATGCATCGTCACGAATGCAAGCGAAGAGATACTGCATATTATCATTAAACGTAAAATATTTTGATTTCTCAGGTACTTTATACATGTATCATAAATGTAAGTGAGAAGTAAAAGCGCAAATCTTTTTTTCCTTTCTTTTTTCTTTTTTCTTTTTTTTTCTTTTTTCTTTTTTTTTTTTTTTTTTTTTAATATATGTTACTTCTCCATATTTATCTATATACTTCGATGAAATGGAAATAAGAGAAATCGATGAAACAAAAGATGCCCAACAAACCGTAAAAAGAATTAAAATTAAAAAAATTCCAATACGTAAAAATAATTAAAATGACATTTCCAATTGATATTAAAATTTCAAAACGCTCATACTCATTGATCGGGCATAAAATTTCAATCATGTATTATAAAAACATTTAATTAGCGAGGGTTACTTTAATAATTATTCAGAGTAAAATCTCCAAAGTACAAGATAACTTTCAAGTTTGGACTAAAGGAGAAGAAAATATTAATGGGAGACGGTGAAATCGATCTATCTATCTATTTTTCGATCTATTAATCGAGCGATCGATTGACGAACAAATTGGAATTTATCCGTACAAATTCATCGTTCGATCAATTTCGATACATCAAAGTAGAATGTTCGATTCTATCGAATAATATTTCATTTTATTAAAAATCATCCCAAAGGGGACAACGTAAAATTGGAGCATCGAAATAGTTAAAAATTTAAGAACAGTTCCGTGTTATACTAAACGTAATACTATTTGATAATATCGAAAGAACGACTTCGAAACCGTCAATTTATATTTGTCATCTAAAAACGAACAATCTTTCGGATGAAATCATGGTCTACAACACACAATTATCGTCGTTAAAGTAATTAGCTAAGATAGTTGTGTAAAAAAAAAAAGAAAAAGAAAAATAATAATAATAGTAATAATAGTAATAATTATAATAATAATAATTATAATAATAATAATAATAATAATAATAATAATAATAATAATAATAATGAAACGAGGAAATCATTTAAAAAAAGTTGTACATTTCGTTGATACTTGTAGGATATATGATAGTTCGTCGTTAATCATGTAAACAAACTTTTACCCTTATTTTATCTTCGTATCTCCGTCTTCAACGATTCTCTCTCTCCCTCCATCTCTTTTTTTCTTAGTCTTTTTTTCATTCTTTTATTAATTTTTTTTGTTTAAAATCCCACATTATCCTAAAAGGAGAGCAAGAAGGATAGGTATTATCGCATACTCTCTCCTTAGTTATCGCTGCAGTACATAAATCATAAATGTACAAATACGATCGATCCATTGATCGATCGATCATCAATTGTTTCTTTAATTACGAAAAACTTACAAGTTTTTCGTCGATTCGCCGTTCAATGCTGAACGGTCAATCGTGAATCTTCTTTTAAAACGCCGACACGTACTTACTCGAGTAATATCGATGTACGCGATTTCTATGAAAATGCATCTCAAATAACGTCGTTGTGATACGTCATAACGTATAATGTAAAAGATGTAAAATAGTCTGCAAAATGCATTTCGTCGATTATGGATTAAAGTGCGTCGCTAGTCATCTTTAATGAATCCGAGCAAGCGTTAGCAATACATTATTGCTAATTTTTTTATTTTATTTTTATTTTATTTTTATTTTTATTTTTATTTTTATTTTTATCTTTGTTTTTATTTTACTTTATTCCTATTTTTATTTATTTTTTTTTTCAATACACACAAATGAGTACGCTTACACGGTAAGCATCGTACGAAAGATCGGAAGTCATCATCGCGATTGCAATAGAATTGTCCTGTAATCATAATTCGTCGTGAATGAAAGAAAGTTTTGTTAAATGTGTCTTTCTGATAAATCGTGAAGAACTTTACACAAAGCGTATAATTACCTTTCTACGCTCTACCTCAAAAAACACGATTAATTGATGTTCTCAACGATGAAATAAAAAAAAAAAAAGAAAAAAGAAAAAAGAAAAAATAAGCTCATTTTGTGAGTGTGTATGTGTGTACAAGACGATGACATGTTCAGTAATCGATGTCGATTTCACGTCTTTATAAATATTTCTCCATTTTCGCGTATTAAAAATACACGAATCATCAAACCGTTTTCGGTTATCTACTTTAACTGTAAAAAACACAGTTGATCGTTTTATTTATCTTTTTAACGTATTAGTAAGCGACTCGATATCGAAGTGATATCGATATCAAAAGGAAAAGAAATGGAGAAAAAAAAAGAAAAGAAAAAAAATGAAAAGAAATAAAAATAGTTGTGCTATCCCTTCAAATGGATTGTTGTCGATCTTCGTTATCAACTGTTCAATTAGCATCAAAGTCTGTATTATAACAGACAATACTCCTACTAACACTTCTTTATCTATTTTGCACATCCGTTTGTTCATTATAAACGAGTAAATAAGATTTTTTAATGAACGTCTCTTCTCTTCTACGATGGCAGTGTAACACGCTTTATAATAAGCGAAAATCTAATCTCTTGTAGATAATCTTCTCGTTATACGTCGTAATCGATCGTATATATACACCATTATTATAGAAAAAAACAAAATTGATGAACATGATATTTAACGAATTCAAATTAGCATTCGGAATTTTTATCGTTTTCCGATCTAATTTGATTTTTAATAATGAAAAATTCTTCTTTCTTGTTAGGAAGAGAATTATATTGAGGAAAAAAACATTAAAAAAAAAAAAAAAATAAATAAATAAAAAGACGAAATAAATGACGAAAACGTGAGCGAGCGGTGGTGTGTACGATGATGGTGTAACGAGAAATGAAGATGGTGATGGGAGATCATGTTCTAACAAGCTACATACATACGTATGTGCAGTGAATCTGGACGAAAATAGAAAAATACTGGTCCGCAGAACGATTTCCCGTTATCCCCAATGAAACTTACATTTTTCTCTCTTTGTCTATCTTCTCTCTCTTCCTCTTTCTCTCCCTCTCTCTCTCTTTTTCTCTCTTTATTTATCTATCTATCTATCTATCTATCATCTATCTGATTCCTTCGAAGGCTTTATCACCGAATCAAAGCCTACTTTCCAATTCTGTCACTGTCTCAAGAAACGACAGTAGAAACAAAATCGGTTTTACTACTTCGATCTACACCTGTTTCTTTTTCTACTTTTTCTACTTCTTCTTCTCTTCTACTTCCTCTTTCTCCTCATCCTTCTACCCAGATAAGTAAAAGGCTCTCTTTAAAGTCGGATCGTATAAATCTTTCTGCGAGAATAGTAACGTATAATGTGTAAATACTCGCAATACTGGTACATCTAAATCGAACTCAATTTCGATTTTTCATTCTACGTGGTGTTTTTCATTTTCCGAAAGCAAACCGCTTTTATTCGGAAATGATATATTCGGCTGCCATATTGGTCCGCCATACGTCTTTCAATAAATATATATTTCTTCTTCTAACAATAAAAAATAAAAAAGAATCCTATCATCGTTAATAACTCGATCATTATGATCTTCCATGTAATTATTATAACGTTATTATTTGTTGCGACTTCAAATTCGCCATATTATATTAACCGGTCCTCTGTAAAAAATATTATTCCTCGTATTCATTCTCGAATACATTAGATACGTATATATCTTTGTGTAACTTCTACACACACATGCGTATATATATATTGTATATCAATCATATCAAATTAGTAAATCCATTTGAAAACTTTCTCGACAGATAGTCGTTCATGTATTTTATATATGTATATATATATATATATATATATATATATATATTACATATATACTTACCCGGTCTTCTCTCATTTATCTCTTTGTTCGATAAATAGCATTTCTATAAATAAAGATATATATATATATATATATATATACAAAGAAGAAGAGAACAAATAAAAATATGCTCGATCGTCGTAACTCGAACGAAATGATTAAACAAGTTCTCGAATGAAATCTTTGAATCAATTTTCGAACAAAGACTATTTCTTTCCAGTTGTACTCCTCGCGTAAGAAAATTTGAGCATAATGAAAAATTAATCGTCAATCTGACGACGAAGCAGGCAGTGTACAAAAACATACATACATAAACATATACATACATATATAACACACACACAGAGATACATATACATATATATATATATATATATATATATATATATATATATATATATATCAAGAAAACAACGAGGGCAGTGCGTAAACTAGAAAGAAAAAAGTCGTCGATCAAGTTACGAACGACGGCACTGTCATCGAGCATACATACGTATACAAATACACGCACACGCGCACACATATGTACACAAATACACATACACACACACACACACATCATCACACTTAACGTACACATATACATACACGCAAACACCCACACATATTCTGTGCTGTAACGAATCGGTCGAACTGGACGACGTTTATTTACACTGGAGGGGGCCCTCTGATGTAACGAAGCTGCGGAGTCAAAGAGAGATTGAGAGTGTTGGCCGCTTCGCAGCAATGTGGTTCGAGGAGACAGGCGGCACAGAAAAGAGCGACTAGAGCCAACTGAAAGGGCAATGCGGCCCTCAGGATACGCCATATCCAACTATGAGGAATGTCCGGTTCGTTCTCCGGATCACCAGTGTCCTCGGATTTTGTTGTACCAACATAAGCGTCCATCTCTGATTGATCTTTAATTGCATCATCACCAATGTTGTTGTCATCATTGCCAGATGCCTTCTTGCGTTTGCTAAATAATAGAACAAAACAGAAAATAATGAGGAATGTTAACTATCGGTTTTGAGATCAGACTCGAGGTTGAACACGTAACTCCATTCAAACAGAGCCTTTTTATAACTTTTTTTACGAGGCTACGTGCCGAATGTTTCACACCTACTTCAAATGAACCTATTTTCTTCTTGCGATTAAAGGCGACTATAAAAGTAAGGGAGAGAGAAAGAGAAAAAGATAAAGAGAAAAAGAGAGAAGAGAAAAAAAGAGAGAGAGATACTTGAAGGAAAGTTTTGATAAGACACCAAAGCCAACGATATTCTGACCAGAGTTGAATCGTGATTGGAACTTCCTTCGAAAGGGAAAGGTCTCTTGTCTGTCCTTGAAATAATTTCATGGATCGCAAAGAGAACTTGTAGAGATGAACTTTTGGGAAGAGGTAAATTTTGTTTCTTCTGAATAGCTTCTAATAACACTGGACTATAGTAGTAAATGGATTATTAAAACGTGTAATAGCTTCAAAGTTTTATGAATACTCACTCGGTACGATAATGATGCTGACCAGACATTCTTTTAATAGTACGATTTTCGACGCTGGCTGCAGTACGAACGATCAGTTCACGACACTGTTTCTGTAAATCACGTAGCTCGATTTCAGCGTCCTCGACCCTTTTCCAAAGTTCGGTTAAAGCTTCGCTTCCTGGATCAAGTTGATTCTCCAAGCTACGCGTCAAACGACGAAGAGCTGCCAATCGACGTTCTCGTTCGCTCAGCTCCTGCTCGCTACCGCTATCAGATATTCCACTGTCCGATAGTGAACCACCTTCTTGGCTCAATAACGTTGCTGACTGATCAGTAAACTTTGCCAAAGGACATGCAGTTATTTCCACGATCGTCGCATCATTCATTACCACCGTCTCGTTCTGAAAGTTAAGAAGAAGGTTTGGGTTCGATGTTGTTTTCAAAGCTGTTCTGATCGGATCGCTTGAGTGTAGCCGCGAGGCATCCTGCGAAGTATCGCATAATCCGCTGTCAAAAGATTGGCAAAGGTAAAGAGAATCCTGTAGCTTTATATGTGTATATATACACATACACTCACACGCATACACAGACAGAGGATGTTCCATTTAACTCGAGGACCTTAAATATATTTGTTATTTTCAAACAACACGATTGATAATACCAATTGAAAAAAAAATGATTCTAAGCATATTTTTAACAAATTCATATTTTTCGACATTTTTTTTCATAACGGGTCAACCCCATATGACGATAAAAAATTGCGATAATTCGCTGGCGACTTTCACCGACGAATTCATCCAGGAAATTGTTCATTCGCCTCTCACAATCAAACGGAGAAATCCAAAAATACAAATGAGAACGAAGTGGAGACACGGTCGAACGGGGGTAGAAGATGGAGAGAGGGGGACTGAAAGAGAAGAACGATGGAGGAAGAAAGAAAAAGAGAGGGAGAGGGAGGGAAAGAGGGAGGGAGGGAGAGAGAGGGAGAGAGGAGGTAGATTTAGGCTGTTTGCAGCAGAAGAGACGGAGGGAACGAGCCTCCGGTAATGAAAAGCGCGATCCGCATACCAAGTAGCAACCTCCGAGCTAACCTATATATGTATATACACACATACACATATATACATACATTCACAATATATAACAAATACTATGTAGGAAAGTCAAGACGCTCGGCTCATTTCCAGTTATATCTCGAAGACATGCGGAAGCTGAGAAACAGACAGAAGACACGCGACGTTTCCTCTGATGTTTCTTCTTCCGTCCTTGACCGAGGACAGAATAAAACAAGAAAAAGAGGAAAAAAAAATAAAAAATAAAAAGAATGAAAAAAACAAAACAGTAAAGTTAAAAAAAGGTTGCTTTTCGTTAAGCAGGATGGTAGGAGAGAATGCGCCTTCCGCGGACGTTATTAAATTTGTATTTTTACGCTGATTCCACGGACCACTCCGGTACGTGATGCGAAAGAGAATCGTTCGGGCGATTAACGATCCAAGTTCCCTAGGGAGCGGGTTCCTCCTCTGAGATGGCCAACACCCCCGTTACTGGCCAGCCCTGAACCGTTGAAGGATCAACATTCGAAGCTGCTAGCTAGCTGGCCATCTAGCTAGCTAGCTAGCTAGTTTTCTTGCTTGCTACTAGAACATGCGCACACCATCCACCCAACCAACTTGATATTTTATTTAAACTCCTATCAAAATTTATATCCGCGTACCGCGAGAAAAGGCAAAAGAACATTTCTTTGTATCGTTCTTCTACCTTCGCTTCACCTTCTTCCTTTTTCACAGGAGGAGAAGAACTCGAAAGCTTGAGAAAAGAAAGACGTAATGCCGAGTGCATGAAATTATCCCCTCGAGTACTGTAGATCGGCGAAAGTAGAAACTCGCTGGATCGTTCCGTCTTGACGGGAGTTTGAATACGGTTGAAAGTATGCTCGCTCGACTGTTACCCTATCTCCAGCAGTGGCAGTAGTAGTAGGAGTAACAGCAGCGACACTAGTCAGAGGGTAGAAGAGTGAGAGTGTATTGTGTCGCGAGTCGTACGTCTTCTTGACAGACGAAATGAGCGCCGGGACAATTGGAAATCGTCGGACCAGACGTGCCTTGCGACTGCTTCATCCCTCTTCCTTTATTTTTCTTTTTCTTTTCGTCTCTCTCTCTCTCTCTCTCTCTCTCTCTCTCTCTCTCTCTTTTTCTTTCGTATTCCCAATTCTACATGTACTAGAGCTACGCGTTCGCGAAGGCGAACGAGCTCTAGTAATACCGTTTACCCGTAAAGTGATACAGGCAACACCTTGACGAGAGAAAAAAGCTTATATACTTCAGTGACCTAGATTAGCTCGATTTTCGTTATAAATTTAAAGGGTTTGCCCTGAGGGCCAAGAATAAAGCTCGTCGTATCGCGGGCAGTACGTCTTCTTGACAAGGCATAAGGAAGGAAAGTGAGAGGGCTTACTTTATATGCAAATACAAGACGGATATGCTTGGAATAGGGGGATCGGTCTTCGCGATGGCGTTTAACCGAGACACGATATCGACAAGTGTCATGCGTCAAACGAAGCCCCCTATAAGCATCCTCATTCCTTATTCCTCCTTACAAGTTGAACATGACCCCTGAATCTTACGACCCTATCGTAAGGAGTTCAACCCCACGACTGTGAATCTTAAGAAAAGGAAGAGAAGAGACTCGAAGGACTTTTGATAATCACGTTTAGATTGACTCGAGCAGAAAGAATCTACTCACCTGAGAATGAACCTCTTGCTTCTCTGAAAGAAGACGAGCAACGTGACGTACAGAAGAGGCAACTTCCGAAGTAGCACCGGCTTGAAGAGCAACGTCCAGCACCGCTAGAGTATCCTTGTCTCTACGTAAATCGCATTGAAGTTCCGACAGGCGTATGCTAAATTGTTGGACAGTTTGAAGAGCGCATAGACGTTGATTTCCTCTGAAAAAAAAAAAGAAAAAAAATATATATATAAAGAAAAAATAAAGAAAGAAAAGAAGAACAAGGATAGGGGAATAAGTTCGAGTCATTCTCAGTGATCTCCCCAAAAAAGAATCTGACAGGTAAACATAATAAAAAGTGGAAATGTGGTAAAGCCGAGAAGCAAACATCGAGAGAACCGTCGTCGAATTATTTGGTGGTTCCTTGCCGGCGGCACTATTGGCAAATAAAAACATTTTAGTCCTACCCTCGAAAGTCTACATAAATCTATATGTCAGAAGACGAATAAATCGAAGTTGACCCCTTCAATATGAAATCTTTCAATCGGATAAGAACGAGACCGGAAGAATTGACACTTTGAGAATTGGCACGGATTAATAACGTACGTCTTCTTATTATTCACGTCGCACAACACGCAACAATAACTGCCTTACGAAGGAAAGAACAATTAGAGGCACGTTCTTGCAATCGTAAAGTGCTTAATATCAGCCGACGGACGATTTAAACGCCATACCAGGATAACCACGGAACGTCCCTAAGAGGAATAGGAATTCCTGGGACACGAGCGAGACTCTACGAGCGAGGGATGGAATTGACCTCGGCTAAACCCAGTGGGTCAGTGACGAACCCTTTCGTACAAAATCCCTATCACATGAAAGAGGAAGGGAAGGGGAGAAAAGCTCATGGAAAGTTTTTGAGAGAGGTTAAATCACTTTCGAATTCCATCCGAACGAAACTATACACGAATCTATATTCACAGTTTACCGTAGGAAACTTTCAATCTTTTTTTAAAATGAACTACTGATCGAAAGACAGAATCTTTTCTTAGAGCGTTGACAACAGGATTTTTCTAATAGATCCTCAGGTCATCCCCAAGGATAACCGTGATTAAACTCGCGATCCCTGTGTTAAAGCCAATAATCCCACGGGTCTCAAAACACGGGTCTCAAAATCTCCCGTAGAGAACATTACTAGGCTTCTGGCCTTCTCGCGCCTTTCGATGTTTGCTCTCGAGGCTTCATTATCTCTAACAATATTTGGTTTTAAAATCGTATGCTTTCGTCAGTAAATAAAGTAAAAGAGAGATAGAAAACTGTTAGGTATACTGTCTAAACTCGACCTAAACCTAATTTACCTAATCGTAAAGACTCAACTAACCTTTGAAACGTCTCGTCCCAAACTCTGTAAAGATCAGCTACGCCGTCCTTCAAGGCTGTAAAAATCAAAGACGTAGAGGCACCTAGGTCGGTGATCAATCGATGCGCCGAGACGTTCAATGCCAACATCGCTGCCTTGCGTTCCCTTAGAGCGATCAATTCTGCCTGTAACATCAAATATATATAATTTTAGGTATTAGATTTTTTACATCTTTTTATGATCATCTGACGTATTGATAAAGAAGGTGGATTATCAAGATAGAAGAGGTGGGAAGATAGAGGGAAAAGAGGAAAGGGGGATAGCATCCTAAGGGTTGTTTCAGGGTGATATAGACGATGAAGGAAGCATGTCACGTTGTCGCGTCCCTGTCGTCCTTGCTGCAGAAACCGACCGACGGGAGCCGCATAAATAAACTCGAGTTTATGAGGACAACGTCGTGCTTCACTGGGAGAGGAGAAGAGAGGGAAGAGGAAGGTGTTGTTAGAGGTAGGATGGTTGTAAGAGAACGAAAATGAGAAGTTCGTTCCTCGTTCCATTTCTCTCATTCAAAGAGGAAGAGGGAGAAGAGGAAAGACCTCTAGAGT
>NC_140812.1:2997500-3037500 GCF_050613455.1 Vespa mandarinia
TCATATAATTATGAATGAAAAAATAAATCTAGTTTCAGACATCTAATAGTATTCGATATTATTTCAATTTCTTTTAATAATTATTCGTAATGTTCTTAATTAAGTTAGATGATATCGATTTTTCCTAAAAAAAAGATTTGTCCTGATAAATTTCTACTTTACCGACCATCGTCAATCAGTTATCTTACGAATCTACTTCTACAATTACCGATCGAAAATTCGGTAATCGTTTTACTTTACCGACATACATTGATAACTACGAATTCCAGTAATTAATATCAACCGCAAAAACATAATACAAAAAAAAAAAAATAAAAGAAAAAAACAACTTACCGTAATTCGATTAATACGCTCGTCCAGAACATGAGGTTGTTCCAAAACGATCTCATAAGCCATAAGCCTGTTGTGCGAGGCTTTAAATTCCAACAGCATCGCGGATAACTCCTGATGAAGCGAACTCGCCATTCGACTTTCTTCCACCCGAGATGCTAACGATTCCCATCTTTCTATTGCACCTGAAAAAAAAGAAAAAAAATATAAAAAAAGGCGTTACACTAATAAATAAATCAGACAACTGGTATTAAATGTTACTAAAAAAGAGCCGGTTTACACGGGTTTCTTCTACATTCGAACTCGTCCTTGTTGCCCAAGAGACCAGACCTATTGTCCATGAACACATGGTTTCTACGGTAATCTGACATCATCATTAAGAACGAGATATTTAAGGTCAAGCTGCTTATATTTACCTACGTAAGTTAATATAAGATGTGAATCGCATGTGCGGCTTCCGTGACCTCCTTTATTTCCTACTTTTCCTTTATGTTATTATATTACTAACTAAAATGTTCTCCTCTTCCCTTTTATCGACTATCCTAAGAAAAAGTTTTATCAATATTCAATCCAAAAAATTTCTTTCGTCGTTGACTTATTTTTTTTTCTTCTCTCTCGTATACCACTCCTCTTACTTTCACCAATGTGTCTTACGAAGAGATCGCTAAACGTCGATAAACATATGCTCCGTCGATAAATCCTCTTTCGAAAATAATATCGTAAACGTCAAGATACTAGAGAAATATCGCCGAAGAAAGATTTCTCGGAGAAAGTTGGGCGATCAGTACCGTGCGTATTCAACGCGCTCGTAAAGGTGGAAGAGCAATTATTCGCTCTCGTAAATAGTAAAAAGCAAGAGACGAGTAAAAGGCGAAAGAAATTCCGTTTCGCATGCTTTTATTATCAGACTTACTAACCTGTATTCTCTGTCGTTGATGGATCGATCATACGATACTAAATCGTGATTCAGAAAAAGAAAGAAAAAAATCTATACCGACGATCAATTTTAAAATATGACAATATATGATTTCACGAAAAGAAAAAGAAATAATAAAAAGAAAAAAAGTGACGCTTAGCAAAGAAACCTGTTCCCAAAAATAGAAACATCGATTAGATCATGCGTTCACGATACAAAATAACCTGACGTATAAATATTGAAAAACTTGATGATTGAGGTTAGAACACAAATATGAGAAACAACTAGTAAGTTGTTAAATGATGCGAAACTAAAAGAATAAAAAAGAAAAACAAGGAAGAAAATGAAAAGAGGAGAAAGAGGTTAAGCAAAAAAGGATACATAGGTTAATGTTAGAAGCATCCGGTAATAGATTTGAACCGATCGTCTGTTCGATCAACACGCAGATAGCAAAGCAGCACGGTTTACAACGGAAATTCATGGTGAAAAGCCGTACTGTCGCTTATTAACCTATACTCGCAATTAGTCGGAATAAGACCGTGAACGTCTCGAATGAAACTCTACTACTATAGACGAATCTAACTAGAACGAAAAAATTATTGTGATATACATACATACATACATACATACACACGCATACATACATACATACATCATCATACATACTTACATACACACACGCATATTTACATACAGATATACACATACATACATCATACATACATATTTACATACAGATATACACACACATACATATACACACATACATAAATCATACACACATCATACATACATACATAGATCATACACACATACATACATACATAGATCATATACACATCATACATACATACATAGATCATACACACATACATCATACATACATACATCATACATACATAGATCATACATATATATATATATATACATCACATACATAGATCATACCTACGTACATACATCATACATACATCATACATACATACATACATATATATATATATAAACATATTTAAATGAAATTAGCTTATAATATCAAATAAAACTGTTAATAAATTAAGAAACATCGAAGAAGTTAACTGTACCATACGAAATAAAACAAGAAAGAAAAAAAGTAAGAAAGAAAGAAGACAAAGGAAAGCTACTGTACCACCAGGGGAAGAGATCAAAAGATCATATCGCAATTTAAAAAATAAATAAATAAAAAGATAAAGAGATAAAGAAATAAAAAAGAAAGAGATAAGGGAAAAGAGATATATGCAAATACACAAAACGTATATATAACTCTTGGAAAACGTAAAAAAATATATGGAAGTAGTATAACTAAATATATATATATAATGCACATATTCAACACAACACAACACGTCATGACCTTTAAATTGTATCATGATCGAATTACATAGATCGTGCTTGTTAATAGCTGCTAGAGACAGAGAGAAAAAGCAAGAATGGTATGCGATCATCACTGAAATTATCAAGAGTATAACGCGCAATATCTCTGTGCCGAGGGTTATAAATATATATATATATATATATATATATACATACTTTTAAATTCAGTCATGATACATATATAATAAAGTCCATTACGTACGTCGATTTTCTGCTCTTTTCCGGCCATTATCTTTGACGTCGTACGATTTAACAATCATAGCAGTCTTTCTTTGAGGACAAAATCGATTAAAAATCAATCTTTTGTCAGAAGATATACACTTCGAAAATGTCTTTTTTTTTTAATCGTCGCACCGTTTGTGTTCTTCCCTTTAGAGCGAAATTGTTAATCAACTCTCATGATGACGGTTTTTGTTTTTACTTTTTTTATTTTCTTTTTCTTTATTTTTTTTTTTTTCCTAGGAAGACGCACGACGTCGTACAACTCGTATTTACTTACTTAATTACTTACGTACGTTTCATACATTTTGTATGTACATAAACACAACGAACTAACGTACGTAAACACTACTATCATCCACAGAAAATAGACAGGAGAGTGTCCTGAGTAATACTACTACGAATGCTCCGACGCGCGGCAGATATCGAGTGCCATTTCGCGGTTCTGCGAAAATGCTCGAACGCGATCTTCGTGTGCTTTCGCTCTTATAAGGTGAGAGAGACGGGGCCCACACCGCGCGTTCACGACTTGCTTGCTTGCGCGCGCCCACACTTATTCTCCTACGCGATCACTTAATAAAAAAAAAAAAAGAAAAAAGAAAAGATATATAGAAAAGTATTGTACAGTTGATTTACTTGAACTTACATATATATATATATATATATGCGTATTATATACATGTATGCATATACATACACATATTACATATACATACATACATTCATATACATGCACATATATATACATATATATGCGTATTACATGCTTGGATACATACATACAAATATATGTGTTATGTGTGTGTATTACATACATTCATACATACATAAACGTATAATAGTATATTATAGTTAATCGAAAAAATTATCTACAGTAAATATGTATCCATTTATATAAATAATCTAAAATTCTGAGAGTAGAGTGAGAGATTAGTTTCGTTTATTCGAAAGAAAATTTTTAAATCGCCCGCGCGAACATGTATTATGGATTACTGATTACATGAAATACACGCACACGTATATATTCTAAAAAACTAGATGATCCATATAAAACTTAAGTACATTAAAACAGATAAATGAGAACAAAAATGTTATTGATAGGAAAACCGATAGAAGAAAAAAAAAAAGCAAGTGCATTTATTATACAATAATTACAATGCAAACACATATACAAATATAAAACATACGTCGAAGTGTTATATTATAAATGTATATATAAAAGCGAGGAAAAAAGGAATAAAAAAGAAAAGAAGAAAAAGAAAAGATCAAACCTAAAATGAAATAATATGTTCAGAATTAACAAAATAAAGGGTAAAAAAGTAGGGGATAGGTAGGATGAAATAAGGAGTTATTATTATGAACAAATTATAATTTAATCTGTTCGATTAAATTGTTCTAAAGATTTTCTATACTACCTTACGAATCGCTATTTTTACAAGCAGCTTTTCAATACCGAGTGAAAAGGGACCGTAAAACATGCAGGTAGATCGATGATAAATCGTGCTTCAATTGGTACGAAGATGATCAGGAATGTAATCTCGTCAATACATACATGCATACATAAACATGTAAACAATGCCAATGTGTGAGTAATATAAACGTGCAAACAGATTCCAGCAGGTATAAAAAATCATCGATAAAGGAAAAATAATATTATTATTATTATTATTATTATTATTATTATTATTATTATTATTATTGTTATTATTATTATTATTATTATTATTATTATTATTATTATTTTTACTATTATTATTATTATTATTACTATTATTATTATTATTATTATTATTATTATTATTATTTTTATTATTACGCAAAATAATAAAATCATGAATTAATAATTAAAACGAAATACTTTCTCTTGCTAACAAAAATATTGCAAAAGTCTATCAGTCGACGAATGGTAAGAAAGAAAAATTAGTATAATACTACTGAGGGCAATAATCAAAAGTGCGCTGATATACGAAGTAAAATTTGTTAGACGCTGAATCTGACCGTACTCACCACGAACTTGCTTCGTATATTTCTCAGTCCGGAATGATCCGCTGATAGATTCGAGCAATGTGTTCAGGCATCTCAAATTCTCCCTGCACGCACTTTCCACTTCGACCTGCGAACAGGTTGAGCAATGATCAATCGAAAGCCTTTTAATTCGTTTATTATTCTGTATTGTTTATTATTATTATCATTACTATTATTATTATTATTATTATTATTATTATTATTATTATTATTATTATTATTATTATTATTATTATTATTATTATTATTATTATTACTTTTTTGTTTTTCTTAAAACACGCATACACATAGACACAATTTGTAGAGCTATTACAAAAAACATGAAAAGCACTAAATAATTGTGATTTAATAAATATAAATTTCAACGCATTCAAGTGACTTTCTTTCTCGGTTTATCTCATGCGTCATTTGATATGTACGGTGATAAAAAAAATAATAAAAAAATACAGCTTTCTGCTAACGCAGCCATAACAACGAAATTACAACAAACAATGTATCTCCTTTTTTTTTTATTTTCTTTTTATTATTATAGTCACGATTGTCATATATACGTGAAAAATTTTTTTATGTAATAACATACAAAGGTTGGAACAGCTTATACATACATTTTCTTCTTCTCGCAAATTTTTATTTTCGATTTCTACAAATACGTATTATATCTTAAGAATACTGCTGTTTTATTCTCTTTTTAAAGGATGAAAGCAAACAATCGGGAGGAATAATACATTAACACAGACAGAAAGAATGTCGCTTTATCTATCTTATCAGTTATTTACGATACAGTATAGTGTACAGATCTAATAGATGGCTAAAAAGAGAAAGATAATGAAAAATCATAGATGTATCAATCTCTCTCCTTTTCTAATCAAACTTTTATAAGAACACTTACATCTCGTCTGTGTTCTTCTAATTATAATAAAGCACCTATAGCACATATCATGTTATGCGCAAACGCAAGTTATTAAATCATATCTCTGATGATACAAAAAAGAAAACATAAAGAAACAAATAAAGAAATGAAAAAAAGAAATGAAAAAAAAAAAAAAACGAAAAATTAAATACGTGATCATTGTACATACACATATACTAATTGAATGATCATTCAAAAAGATGTAGTTTCATACAGATACATATATGATTTCTTTAATGCAAAACTAAACTCTATAAAATGTAGTAAAAATATTACGAAAAGTATTACTCCACAAATAATTCAACCATGCCCATAAATGTAAATAAAAATTTTGCAAAAGCAATATGTGCTGATCAGCAATAGCATTTGAAATACGTACACTTTCCTGCGGTAGAGTTCCATTTGATCTTAAAAAAAGGTTTTCCGCAAGCACGCATTGCGATTGTGATTTTTCAAGGACATTACGTATTTCTTCCACGTCGCTATCACTGTCTTCGGTAGTATCGGTTACTTCCTAAAAGAAAAAGAAAAAAAATTTTTTCAAATTTCGTGTATAACAAATCGTTTTATAACCCTATCAAGTCGTTTTGTAACCTTGTACTACTAAATGTACATTGGCAAGATCAAGGTTATGTAGGAGTGAAAGTATCTATCGTGTAAAGTTATTACGAAATATTAGAATTTGTTTTGTATAATTTGAAAAAACGTACTCTTATATACAAGGAATTTATAATTACTTGCTATTATCGTTATGTAAAAGTAAAAAAATACAACTCTGCACATTGATTGAAAAATTTATTCGCACAATAATTATATAGGATAAAATTGTATATATCCTTCTTTTTTTATTAATTTGTTTTCCTTTTTTGATAATTCATCATTAGATATACTATGTAAAACTATACGTAAAACTAAAATATACTTTGAAAATGTTTAAACAAATGTTAAACAAATGTTTAAACAATTATAATACGTATTTGTAGAAATCGAAAATAAAAATTGAAAATAATTTACAAGAAAAACATTGATACTTGATCGAATATAAAGAACAGAATGGCACGTACATGGCGCATCCGATTTCGAGGCATCACTGATGAACTACCAGGAAGAGCACTCATACTAGAAGCACAATCCGATTGACTATCGAGAAAGTTTCTATAATCATCTCCAAAGTCCAACAATCTTCGTGCTGTTTCTACATCCGGCGCTTCACTATATGTTTCACTCATATATTTTTCCTACGAAGAGGTAAGGATCTTTTTTGAGATTTGCATTTTAAGTAAGGATCGCAATAATAAAAATAGATCTACCAAGGTGAAACGAAAGTATACTTCATTTTTACATATATAAGGACAAAGGAAAAAAGAAAAGGAGAGAAAAAAAATAGAAAAAAATATGAATACCTGATAATTATCCCAAGCTTGCTCTGAGAAAGAATTGTTACCAAGGCTATTCATTTCTACGTCACTGTCGACATTAGATTGTCGATTGTAGAGTTCTTTGCTATTGAGGACAGTGTCTAATAAACTGTCTTCATAAGTGGAACAACCTTTGATACAACTGCGTTCCTCTTCTTCCGCCTCCGTTGAAGCAACCAAGTCACGACAGCAGGGCATAGCAAGTGCCAGTGAAGAATCGCCCACAGGCAATGTTTCAACGTTTAATTGTTGATGAGCGGTACATCCTGAGAAGGAACCAGATTTAACAAGAGTCGTCGAATGTCCATAACACTCCCTTGAAACTGCACGTAAAACTCGATTTGTATTCATCTTACGAAGAGATTTTTGTTGATTCAAACTACCATCGCTTCCTGCTGAATGATGATTTCCACTAACACATTCGGAACTAGAACCACTTTTCCGACCCTAGAGTATAATATATCGAAAATGATCATTTAACTTCTTTGATATTATTCAATTAGAGAATTAGAAAGATATTTTGTTCTTACCAAATGTTTCTTCTTAAGCCTACTTTTTTTCCTACGTAATGAACTATTTCTAGCCGTACGTCCGTCTTGACATATGATCGACTCCTCTAGCAAAGTCGACGTTGAATTATTAAATGACTTAGGTAAACCTCTGTAATTATCATATAGTAATTTATCATGTATTTAAACTTAATTAAACTTAGTAATAAAGTTATCAATTTGATACTTACGCAGCATCCAACGAAATAGATTTAGTTGGCGGTGATACAACGAGCTGATGCAGGGCTGTCTCAGATTGCGAGATCGAGAATTGCGAGATGGAATCATTGACCTGATTCAATCCGGAACTCGAAGCTATCTGTGATATGCAAGAAACGCTCCAAGGTCTAGGACCATTTGTTTTTTGTCTCGAACGCATTATAACTTTTGGTGTACAGCTATCCAATACCGAACGGTTTTCATTAACGGGCGTTTTATCAAAGTCCTCAATTATTTCTTGCGACATCGACTGTGACTGTGCTCGGCCGAGAGCTCCGCTTTCAAAGCGACGATAGGTCGCGACACTACTCTGCAGATCCTCCGACGAGACAGATTGCCTCTCCCCATCAGATTCCTCTGTCGTATATTCCCCACTCGCGTCACAGCTGTCTAGGGGCTAGAAAACGGCATTAATTGGCTAGAGGAGGACCAGACCAGACGAGTAAAGAGGAAAAAGAGGAGGAGGAGAAAGAGAAGGAGAAGGAGGAGAAGGAGGAGAAGGAGAAAGAGGAGGAGAAGTGATAATAAAAAGCACGCGACGAGCCTACCTGTAATAAGCCTGTCCTCGCAACTTCATGACCTCTTGCTGAATTCATTCTCAACCATTCCTTTATACGAGCATATTTCGCCCGGTGATTCATCGTTGTCCCCTTTTTTTCTTCAAATATTAAAGGAGGAAACGTTCTGGGAAAAGTAGCTTGTCTCTCTTCCCTTACCAACTTTTCTACTTCCTTTATCAATCTTCCTATGCTAACTTTGTCGCTCTTCGCATCGTCATCGCTATCCTTTTCCGGAGCATCCGCTATCGCTGCCACCTCCTCTTCGTCCTCCTCCTCCTCTTCCTCCTCTTCCTCGTGATCGACATTCTTCGCCTGTCTCTTCGATATTCGCTCCTCAACTTCTTCGTTCTCTTTAACTTCAGCCATTCTGTCATCATGTTCTACAAATCGCATCTTCTCATTCACGCTAACACGCGGCGTCTCGTCGAAATCTAATCGAACGACCACGTTTGTTTTCCTCTCCTCTGAGCAAACATAATTATTAGCACGGGAAGATGTGTAAGTCCATTCTTCCTCGGAAGAATCATCTACCATGTTTGCGGATTCTTCGTTTGCCTGACAACAATCTACTTCGGAATCCGTATCTAAATGTTTGAAATAAAAGATGGCGCAGTTCTTTGATTTTCTATCGGATCTAAAAAGAAATCATAAAGGTTATCGGTATCTTAAAACATATAGAAAAATTAATTGTAATTAAACTTTTCTAAGTCTGGCAAATTGAAAAGAAAAAAAAGACCTAAAGAAGAGTCTTACGTATTAAAGGAAGCTGCCTCCTCAATCGGTGATGCATTTGTGGATGGCGTCAGTGAACGACGTCTCTTCAGGGTCTCTTTTGATGGTACGGATTCTTTAGCCTGTTCAGCCGTCTGATTTCGTATTATCGTCGTCGTAGACGACGTCATTGGTGCGGTATTAGGTGTCGGCGGCATGTCGTCTCTTTCCTCTTCTTCTACGTCAGCCTCTTCCCCCTGGTCTCCTGTTTCTATCGCTACTCCGTGAACTATTCTAGTAATACTACTTTCTGCTTCCTCGAACTTAGCATCCATCACACAGAATTGACATAATTCATCCTGCAAGAAGAAATCGAATCGGACCAACCGATCAGAATTTAACCGACATCAATCGACGTGTCGAGGTGAGTGAACTCTCGAATTCTTTCGTAAGGCGATCTTGTGCAACGTTACTTCGAACGAGGAAGAGAAACGAGAAGAGTAAAAGAAAGAGAGAGAGAGAGAGAGAGAGAGAGAGAGAGAGAGAAGGGCAAAAAAATCCAAAAAATAATAACGAAAAAGAGAAGAAAGAAGAAAAAAAACTAAAATAAATTAAAACTTTCGCCACGTAACGCGAGATTTCGTAAAAAATCCTGAAGCCAAACATGCTCTGTAGGCTGATGCACGTGCACGTCCAATTTCTTAGCACACGCATCTTTTTCTTTCTCTTTCTCTTTCTCTCTCTTTCTCTCTCTCTCTCTCTCTCTTTCTCTCTCTCTCTCTCTCTCCCACTTGTGAACTACTCAAAAGAGAGTTCAGCGAGACGAAGAAAATCAAAGTTCGAGAGAGGATTCTACGCACTATCCGCGATTAGTCGAAACGTCACTTACACTGAAATGCGAGCTTCTCAAGGCTCTCGAAAATCATTCTCCCAATGAGGGAAAGTAAAAGTAGAAAGGGGGTAGGTAGTAGAAGTGAAATAGTCGAAAGCAACTCGAAGTAGACGACTGCACCGTGACTGAGAAATATTCATACCCGCACCAAAGTTCCTTCCTCCAGTACTTCCCCCTCTCCTTTCTATCCTCTCTCTGCTTCAATCCTTTCGCCTTCCCCCACCCGAACCCACTAATTCGAACTCTTGCCGATAATTACTGCTCGAAATAAAACCAGCGTCATAATTACAAAGGTAGGTACTGTTAATCAGAAACGTTCGAGCGCCTAGCTCGAAAAGAGGTTATAATCGTGATAGATAAGAATACGATGATAATTACCACAAGATAAAATGAGAGTCAGGATCGAGGAAAATGTTGGTGAAAACAAAACAAAAATTAAATAAAAGAAAAAGAAAAAAAAAAGAAGTCGATATAATCGATTATACGAACCTCAAAGTAGGATCCTTCGTCGACAGATTGAATCTCGGACGAAGCATCGCTATCCGAAAATTCGTTTCTTGAACTGTTTGTTCTCTCGGAATCTCTTCTTACTCGAGATCTAAAATGCTTTGTTTGCTTCGTACGAACGTATTTAGCAGTAGTACTAGTAGTAGTAGTAGTAGTGGTAGTAGTAGTGGTAGTAGTAGTAGTAGTAATAGTAGTAGTAGTAGTAGCAGTTGCAGTTGTAGTAGTGCTGTTAATGATCGTTGTAGTCGGAGTAATACCAACGGAGGCAGGAGATTCTCTTCCGGAACCACAAGATTGTCTACTACAACTCAAGCGAGGCTGTTTCGTGACCGGCTCCTCGTCGCTCTCGCTACTGCATTGGCAAGAAACGCCACTCTGAAATAAAGTATGCGTATACATATACATACACATACACATACAGATATGTGTATGTATGTATATATATATATATATATGTAGACCCGTATTCTAGACGTATATAAGGTGTCTGATTTCAATTGATCCAATGGAATTGGCTAATCGATAACGAAGAAGAAAGTGTTTTAAGATATCAGTCATGATTCACGGATTTATCAAGAGAAATCTTTCCTTTCCATTCAGAAAGTTCGATTTTTTTTTATACGTATTTCCAATATTATGTATCCTGTACTAATGTATATTCACGCACGTTATTCTGAATTTGAAACTAGACACCCCAACGTTAACATGCGTTCAGGAATTATCGAATCGACTTTATCGTTCTGATAATCATCACTATGGAAACGGTAGCGACACGATCATTCGATGTTTTTCAACAAGTTACCTAAAACAACATTCACATCGAAATCTTGCATTACCAAGGTAAAACAGTTGAGAATGGGAACCGATAAAAAAAAAACAAAAAGAGAGAGAGAGAAAAAAGAAAAAAGGTCGACTAAGAGAAGACATGCTAAGTTAGCGAGAATAATGGGGTCTCTTTCAATGTTTCATTTTATTGTTAGTTTGAAAGAATTCTTACCTAGATTTATTTTCTAAGATTTACAAACCAAAAATCTGTAAAGATTTATACTTGTACTTCATCAAAATTATCTCTCGTAACGTCATTAAGTTTAGACAATTTTAAAGACGATCTTAGTTCTTTCTCGGTCTCTCTCTCTCTCTCTCTCTCTCTCTCTCTCTCTCTCTCTCTCTCTCTCTCTCTCTGTCTCTCTTTCTTTCTCTCTCTTTCTAGAGACCGGTTGAAAAACCTTCGAGAACAAACCCGATCTTTTTTCCAAGGTAGAGACCAATCGAGGACGAGGTACGAAAGGTAAAGCAGACACGCTGTAGATTTTTATAATTTTATATCCTGTGGAACAGGATAACTCATTGCATAAGCCTCTCTCACTCTTTCTTTCTCTCTCTGCTTCTTTATCCTCTCTCCTCCTAAGAAACAAAAGCCGTTTGCTGCTCGAAAAGTCACGCATCGATATTCTCACAATGACACAGGCGACAAATTCATACATAACGACATTTGATGATTTGATCGATCTTTTTTTTTCAAAAGAAAATCTTAACTAAACATTGCGAATGTATTGGTTTTGATTATACATACGATTCGTGAAGGAAGTTCGCCATACTTTCTTAAGTAGTTAACTAACAACTACATATTGCGTCTGTATTCTCATCATTACGGTAATTATCCTTGAGAAAAGAAACAACGATGGCAGCCAATGAAAAGTCCGAATTTAGGACATCTTCGATGTTGAATAGACTGATCTCACGTGAAAGTTTTCGATGATTTATTGTGTGTCTTTCGTATGGAGATAAAAGCTAGGCTAACTCGCATGAATATATGTTGTATATATCAAAGTGAAACTTATTAGTCATCATCGAGGACGATAATATCGATTGGGTACAGAAATTAGAGTGATCGATGATTTTAATTTTTTTTCTTCTTTTTTGTTACTTACCTTATTACTTGCTCGCGATGCAAGGGTTTCGATATGACACTGCCACTCGAGAGCACGTAAAAAGAGAAGATGCCAGCGACGCTCGAGCGATCTCGCGACTCTTAATGATTGGGCCGACTGTTGCTGTCGTTGTTTGAATACTCTCTCGCTCAACTTCACGACCGAGCTTATGATACGCCCGTGTGCCTCTATGTCTCGTTGGAGTATCTGAAAGTAAAACAATTGAACGATCAGAAATGAGTAAGGATAACGTGGGATAACGAAAGATCTTCCAGAGAGATCTTCGAAATCTTCGATTATACTATTGACTTGAAAAAGCTACTACTTGACATGTGACCTCTTCTTCATTACCATTAACTCTTAAATTATACCCAACGTAGTAAAAATAAGTCTTCGTTTCTCACGGTACAATTTCGATCTAACGTGACTTAATAATAATGAGGCGAAAAAAAGAAAAAGAAAAAGAAAAGTGTCTTTAATTAAAGTTAAATATGTAAAAGCAGTATCAATAAGATTTAGCTATATTTTTATAAATGATTATTGCCTCGCGTTAATAAAATAATATTAAACAAAATGAAAAAAAATATTATGCATATACATATATTTTGTCAATCTGTTTAATTAAAAATAATTCAAATCTCTTTTCAAATATATTTAAAGAAATATATTAGCATTTTCAATCGACCATTATCAAATCTATCCTTCTATTTTTATTCTTATACAAATGTTTATTAACATCGAGCTTTTTATAAAAGACAAATGTATGTCCGTTCCGAAACTAATACAATAAACAAAAACTATGGCTAAGTTTAAGAGTATTGAGTCATTTCCGATGATCTTAAATCTATCAACGTTGTTTATGTTAGGCGATAGTTTGAAGTTGCGATACGCTAGAATAGTTATTTTAAGAATCACGAATGTTATGTCTCGTAGTATGGTGAAAAGCTCAATATTTCACTGGCATTAACTTATGTATACAAATATATGGCCAATGACCCAACGTCATGCTACTTAAGAAGGAATAACCATTTGAAATAAAAAATATGTCCACGACAAGAATGACGGTTTCAACCTTGTAACAAGAGGATTTACGATAAGTCTGAGCATAGTCAAGACCATATTGAGAATCTGTCTTAGAATACCTACTAATAGGTAAAATATCTTCTGTCAATCTTTGTACAGGTAAATCTCTATTGTATAATTTTCAATTTACGAACACGCTTTTCAAATAGCAAGATCTGAAAATTGTGGGAGCACTTATATAATTATTTTAAATAGTATACATATAATCAAGATATTTTTTAACTGAAAATAAAAATTAATAAACTTAACAATTTATGTTTGTGAATTTTTGTTCGAAATTTTTTAGTATCATTATTAAATATCATTTTACTTTTATTATCATTTTCGTATTATTTATTTACATTTATTATTATTATGAAATGTTATATAGTAAAATAAGATTTTTATTAAAGCAAAAATTTTTTTAAATTATTAAAAATCTTTGAAATATTAATCTTTTTTATAATTTTTTTTAAACGAAATGCCAAATTTTGTATGTATGTATTTGTGATATTCATCAAATGATATTTTTTCTCATATAACACATTCGCAATATAACATCGTACGAATTCTCATGTTATAGAACGGTTACTTTTCATTTTAAAATAACTTTCGAAAAGTTTGTTACGTCATTTTTCAAACATGGTCAATATGTTCAATCAAGTACTAAGCTTGTAAGATAAATGTCACAGTAGCGGGCATTGTTAAGAAAATTTCCACGATTTTTTTTTTATTCTCAGGATTATATCAAGCATTCGCGACGTTTGAAATACATATCTATTATGCACTAACTCTGTTTCTAAACATTCCATACCTCAAAATCGCAAAACGATGACAAATTATATTTTTAATTTCTTTTTAACAAAAAAGCTCAAATTTGTTCGAATAGTTAATACTTAAAAATTAAAAAAAAAAAAAAAGAACTATTTGTGGACAAAAGAGTATTTATAAGAGAACTTAATTAAGATCATACTAATCGAATTTAAATATTACTGTTATTATTTTTTAAAAGTATATTGAAATAGTCTATAACAACACAATGTATAATAATATATATATTTTCATAAAATTTGTTAAATGTAACTTGAGAACTTATCTGCAGTAAAAAATAAAAATGATAGAAAAACAATTAATATAAATAAAATTAGATACAATGTTTCAAAATATTGATTTCGATTCATCTTCATCGTTTCCTAAATTATGATTTAAATTATGATTATATATAAATTATGATTAATATCACGTATCTTAGAACCGATAGATCTTCATCCAAATCCCCAAAACATACAGAAATAAAATTCTCAGGCAATGGTCTAGAAATTCAATTTTGTTAGTATGTTATTTCAAAATGGTTGTCCAACAATACTTTTTGTAAGGAAGAAAAAAAATAATAATTAGTAAGAAACTTCTCAATAATAACAACAACAAAAGGACATACTTCATTTGCCATCACTTACAACTAACAAGAGATTTCTCTCATGATGCCTCTGATGATGAAGCCTATAGTTCACAAAAAAGACATCACTAGCAAAAGTGACATAAGTTTTCACGTTAGTTAATTCAAAACAGTTTCAATAGCTGATATTATCATCAGCGTTTTCCGTTAAATCTCTCCATTAATTGGATTATTTTTACCCTATTGAAACTATTCTATTGTGTTAATCTAACAAAATATTAATCTCAATTTTACAAGATTTTTCATGTAAACTTAGACGTTTTCTTTCTTCGATTTCTATACTTTCTTCCCCTCTTTACTTTCTTTATTTTCTCTCTTTACTTTCGATAAAGTATCGAGTAAAATTATAGAACGACTTAACCACTACACGCCATTCGCTTCGTCCATCTTCTCTCATAGAATTAATGTGGGCCGTGCCGATACTTTTTCTCTGGTGACTACACACAAGCCCGAGAGTGAGGTAGGCAGCATTAGCCGCTTTCTGAAATACGGTATTCAACTGAAGGCGATCTTTCAAGGAGGAAGTACGATTAAGCGAAATTATCATTTTCCTGGCTTAGTCTAGCAACGCGCGATACCTGCTGTTAACGTTCTGACTATTTCATATTCCTCTTTTTCTCTGATCAAGAAATGTGCATCCATCATTGCTTACAGTAGATTTACCAAAGCATTTGTTGATTGATGCGTTAAACACAGAAATACGCACATATATATCAGGGAAACCGACATGTTATAGAAATTAATTGTTTATTAATTAATCTTTAATAAGAACGTTCGAAGAGCAATATATGGTTTCTGGATACAGGTATATTGAGGATAAATCGAAATTATGACTCATCCTTTTTAGACAACAACGTCGCGTAACGAGACAACATAACCGAGAACGTTGGCCCGTTGCTACGATGGCAACGACCTCGCCATCGCATAAGGTCTAATTCAGCCGTTAAAGCACTTTAATTTCTACGTTGCTCGTTTCTACCGCTATCTCTCTCTCTCTCTCTCTCTCTCTCTCTCTCTCTCTCTCTCTCTCTCTCTCTCTCTCTCTCTCTCTCTCTCTCTCTCTCTCAAAGAAACAAACGGCCCTTTATTCCTAACGGCCCATCCATCATCGAGAGGACTCAAGTTACCAATGTTCGAAACTAACCCACGTGGTTCCATTGAAATTTTCCATCGTTACAACACAAAATGTCAAATAAAACTAACTCCGCAAATGAATTGAATAGTTAAAGCTCACACGAATCTCCTGCAACACGTGTGAAACGATTTTTATTTTATTTTATTTTATTTTATTTTATTTTATTTTATTTTATTTTAATTCTTTTTTCTTTTTCTTTCCTTTTTTTGTTGCTATGTTCCCTCCTGTCTTATCCATCCACGAAGAGTTTCGTTAAAATAATAATCGGATTAGATAAGAGTTGCATGGAATTATACACCCCTCTACCGTTTCGTTCGTCGAATTATCTTATAGCATAATATAATAAGAAACGATAGGATAACGTGCACGCAAAAGGTTAAACGCATGGATAAACCGTGCGTGTATTCGCAAAAGAAATGTTCAAATCCTTTACTACTTCCGCGAAGTAAGTCAAGTATTTCGCATGTGCACTCTTAACTCTTGCTTCGTTCTCCTACACACACAAACACACACATACATATATTTATATATGTGTATAAATGTAGGTAGAGATATAAACGAGAGATTAACGAGAAACAAAGGCGTCGAATATTATTCTCCAATCCGCATTAGCCCACTTTCTCTTACGGATTGCGTGCGATTACACGCGATTGTTCTATTTGTCGCTCGAACGGAGATCGATCCTTGTCGCTTTTCAATCGTCGTCGGAAGATTTAAAACTTTAAACGATACACGATATCGTTTCTTAAGAATACGCAGAGAAACTAAGGTTCGTAACTAAAGACGAAAGAAAAAATGAGGAATAAAATAAAGAAAGAAAAAAAATATATTTCGCACCCTTTTTGGAAGGCGATTGTATACGAAGATGCATCTACATCTTAGTACAGTCGTCTTCCCAAATACCAATTCTTACGCAATAAAATAGCCTTCCCTGATAACCCATGGTACAATTCTTGCACAATGCAATTACCTTTCTCTCGTGAAATAGTAAACGAGAGAAGGATCCTTTGAAGGATGATCACACGGTTGAGAACATATATACGAAATGAATCGATGTGTATGTGTGTATATATATATATATAAGTATATTGATTTTTCCTATCGAACGCGCCTGATTTCACTCTTTTTTTATTTCTCCTTTTTTAAGCACACGCTATTCGCAAGATACCATAATATATTATACGATGCTCGACTTTCCCATGAAAGTCGGAGGAGCGAACGAGTACGTCCTGCCCTCGCATATAACATACACACTTGGCACATATATATATATATATATACGCATGTATCTATGTTTATATATACACATATATACATTTATATATTTATACAAATCAGACATACACACACATATACATATGGGAGTTTACTCATGCATGCGCCTTGAGCATCGTTGAGAAGCCGATTAAAGGAACGACGTAGCGATCGAAGCTTATCGCATCGGCGATATACTTTCACGATAAGCTCGAACAGATGCTAACAAATGGCAGACCACAGTCATAGTCTACACTCAACGACGAGTTGGCGCGTTTTCTCATTCATTTATCGATCCATTTCCCGTTGGGAATGAAACTTTCGTTCGAAGTCAACAGCACATGTTTCCGGTTCCCACTGATAGCCTCATAAAAGAAAGAAAGAAAGAAAAAGAAAGAAAAAGAAATAGAGAGAGAGGAAGAGAGAGAGAGAGAGAGAGAGAGAGAGAGAGAGAGAGAGAGAGAGAGAGAGAGAGGAGTAAACATTTATTTTCTATACGCTGTAGCATCGATCCTTTTTGCTTTCTTCATCAATCCGAACACTTTCAGCTCGTTGCTTATCGCTTGCAATTTTGTAATCAATAGAAATTACCATTCTGGCACCCTTCACCTTTACAAAGGGTCAATACTCGGAACTCTCGATGGCGTGTATATGTAGCAATTTCTACTTTTATAATTCTATTATATTCGCTTGAATTATGTCTACACGTTTATATTGACAAATTAAGATCGAAAATTAAGATAGAAAGAAATGATTTAAAACATTCGAGCGAATTCAATGTTATCTTTTTTGAAGTATTCATGTCTAAAAATATTCTTAGATTAACATGGATAACGTAACTTTTAAAATAGAATAATTTTTTTTTCAATTAAACCAAATACTGTAATTTTGTTATTATATGCATATAAAAGAATTATTACTTTTCTTTACGAAGTAATATATGTAGTTAAAGAATTAAAAAGAAATTATTGATTAATTGTAACAATGAAAGAAAATATCGATGGATACAAAATGTATATAGATATTTATGTTCTATTCAAGTACCTGATAATGAATGTATATAAAACTTATCTTATATATATATATATTGTATCATTGCAGAACTAATAATGATTTTTGTAATGCTTCATAGAACAATAATAGTTTTTTTCTTTTCTCTCTCCCTCTCTCTTTTCCTTTTTCATATCGATAAACTTACGAATTTAAAACACTGTTCACTTTCTAGAAAAGAAATTATCTCGTTCAAAAGTATAAAGAAAATAAAGAAAATAAATTATAATTAAAAATATGATTGAATACTGTCTTTATACCTTAATCGTAAGCTTAAACACGAACATATATGTCTATAAAAATATAATAAAATGAAAGGTATTTTTCTTCTAAGAGAGGTGGCAACTATTTTCGCAGTGAGATGTCGATAATCGATCGAAAGTAGCATAACGGTAAGAAACTCATGGATAAGAAGAAATAATAAAAAAAAAGAAACAAAAGCAAAAGAAAGAAAAGAAAGAAAGAAAGAAATTACGGTTAGACAGTATGTACCAAGCTGGATACAATATTTTTGCTTTCTTCTTTGTCTTATAACTCTTTCTATTCTAAACAGATCGAAAACAGTAGGTCGATAATCGTGGGCGTGGTTTTATCCCTCAAAGCGATTTTAAGAATACAACTACAACGACAACGACAACGACAACGACAACGACAACGACAACGACAACGACAACGACAACGACAACAACGACAACGACAACGACAACGACAACGACAACGACAACGACAACGACGGCAACGGCAACGGCAACGACGACGACGATCAACCGACAGAAACTCTTATATCGTTTCGAGGAACAGATCGTGCTCGGATCAGTTCACAACACCACAATTTACCACGACTGTTCTTTCTCTATCTAACCCGGCTGATCAATCTTAAATTTTCTCTTTTCTCCTATATAAACCGTAACGGAACCATTATCAACGCCGATATCGACATCGTCGTGACACGTGCGAGGCGGAATTTTCAAACTTGCATTTTGTCATAGTTCAAAGAAAGAAAACAAAAAATAATAATTACAAGAAAAAAAATTAAGAACAAAAGAAAAATAAATAAATAAATAAAAAATAAAAAGAAGAAAAAAAAATATATTGCTTCTCCTTAACTCATCACGACCCTTTCCTCGAACATCCACGCTCCTGTCGGTTAACAAGTTCTAGATTCGTTTCGAGCACGAGCCAATGGTAAACCGAGCTTCCTCTTCTTTTTATTATTATTCTCTGAGGCCATTAACGGTACAGTTTTTACATCTTCTTAAAGAAGAAGAAAACGAATAAGAAAGGAGAAACCACGAAACATGAAAATACAGAAGACTGCAAAAGTTTGCGCTTCTTCGTGTCGTTTTTTTCGCACGTACGTCATCAGTCCTTTGATTTATGTATCCTTTCCTAAAATCAAGAAGACACGTGTTCACCATGTTCCTGGTAACGAGCTGAGAATGTAAAACAGTCCGCGTGTAATTAATTCAAAATAATCAACGTTTATTATAACGTAATTTATCCGGAGAAATTGAAACATCGATAATAGTTATTAATCGATTGCATACTTCAAATACGACGATTGTAATTTTATCCTTCGTCGAGGGTCATTGCCGGAGATTTTTTATTAATAATTCATTATGACGCTCGACTGGATTTCTTCGAAGTGAACGAAGCCCCGAAGAACGTTGTCACGTTAAAGTCGAGCGTGAGATGAGTTGATCTCTCTTAAGGTTTCCTTCAACTTTTCTATCGATGGAAATGTTAACTCTTACACTATAAAAGAAAGAAAGAGAGAAAAGAAAAAAAAAAGAAAAAAAAAAACGAATACACGTCATCCCCGTAATTCAGAATAACTCTTTTAACGTTTCCGGTACTATAAGAAAGTGACGCATGCATACTTTGACTTTATCGAGAGCGAACTCAAACGGAAAAGCAAATCCTTCAAATAACAATGATGGCGTTATCGTTCCTAAGATTCCAAAGAATCATATTTCTTTAGACGACGAGAATGATCTCCGAGATTTAATTCCTATTTAACGTAGTCACTCACTATGATCATCATTGTAGACACGAGGTGATAATGATAATGATTAACAAAAATTCTCTTATTCCCTTTCACTTAGAATGCAACGTAGTCCAATGATGCAATCACAACATTACTGGTTTCCATTACATACCTTCGTAATCACGCCGCAGTCAACGTCTGTGAAACTTACATTTCTAAAATAGTTTCGGTCTTATCCTTCCTTTGTCCTTTTCTCTTAATCACTTTATATCATTCGATCTATTTGAGTAGTATGTAATTGACTTTCACAGTAGTAATATGCGATAAGACCGTCGATTTCTACATTGAAACTACTTTTCTCATTCATAGTTACACCTTTCTCTAATAAGAAATCCTTTTTCTCTATATACATACATGTTTATATATTATATGAGTATTTATATTTGCCTATGTCTCTTGTATAACCCGAACAAATTGAATTGCGGCTTTTGCGAAATGCAGATGGATTACCTAATACGTGTCCTATGAAATACATATTGTTATAGAATTACGACTTCGGTGCGGAAAGTTCGTGTGTAGATACTACTGGATTGAGTTACGATCGTTGTTGAATCATGATCGGCACCGGGTAGATTACAAGCGATGAGAAATCGGACGATTCTAGTGGTGACGACGTCGACAACGACGACGACAGCGATGGCGAGGACTTTGACTACGACGAATATGATGACGATGTGTCTACAGACGTGTGGTGTACATGGGTTAAATCACGCAGCCGGTTATGCTTATCTACGAGAGAGTATAACGATCGCAAAGAAAATGATTATCGATTTAAATATTATGACCATTCATAGGGACACGTTGACACATTTATTGTTCGATAATACGATATGTATTATCAAAAGTGTGTATCTAATATGTATCCTCGACAGTTTATTTTTTTTCCTTTCTTTTCTTTTTATTTCTTTTATTATATTTTTTTTTATTTTTTTATTTTTTTTAACAAGGATACGGCTCTCTTATTGTTATATTTTTTTTTATACTAAATCTCGCTATATTTGATATAACGATAAATGAATTTAACAAATATCACGAATTTTTAGTCTGCCATATTGATAGCCAATCGTACAATTAATTCAATATCTTGCTAAGCCATCTCTAATTCTAACTCTCTTCGCTGTTCCATTTTCACTCGATGAATTAAACTCAACGACAACGATAGGAAATGGTGTGAACCACACCTAAGGTGGTATAACCTCCGGAGAAAGGAACAACCTCCGCGTTCCTAGAGAAATAGTCAAGATAATTAATAAAGCTCTTGCTTTGTTAGTACCAAGAATAAAATCAATTATATCGATCGTACGGATTAAAACGATTTTCTCATATTTTTTAATACTCAAATTTCGAACGAACAAACGAATGATTTCAACGGAAACGAAAGGGACATCGTTGCATGACTCGACGTTTACATTTTAATTGCTATCGAAAGCAAAGCAATAGTACATATAACGTGAAGCAGTCATGACTTATAATCTGTTATAACTAGTCAAAGTCGTTTGACAGGTAATACGACTGCGACAGGTGATTCGTTAGATGCTACTAATACGTCTCTCTCTCTTTCTGTTGTTTTTGCTCTTTCTCTCTCTTTCTCTTTCTCACGCATCATATATACACGCATACAAGTATCTACTATATACACACGAGTCTCTCGAATACATTCCAGTGGTTCAATGTGCTCATCCTCCGATGGAAATACTATACGTGGATCGGGCAATGTTCACGTCGTCTATACGTTCACTCACATCATGTTATTATTAAAAGGAATAAAAAGAATAAAAAAGAAAAAAAAAAAAAAAAAGAAAAGAAAAAAGTATATACTCATCGTACTAACGATGCGTCATTTTCTTTAGTAGTATCATACATTTTCTAATTACCAAGCGTTTGCATAATAGATTTCTCTACTCCTCAGAGAGCGTCACGTTGAGCCTTGAAATGTTGAAGGTGGAACGTGGAAACGAAATCTTTTTCTTATTTATAGATGTTGCCGCTACGTGATATAGTGAAAGTGCTAAATAAATGATCACGCTCTGATCCTTCCATAAATTCTCTCTCTCTCTCTCTCTCTCTCTTTCTCTCTCTCTCTCTCTTTCTCTCTCTCTCTCTCTCTCTCTCTTTCTCTCTCTCTCTCTCTCTCTCTCTCTCTCTTTCTCTCTCTCTTCTCTCTTTAAGTAATGGCTCCAGCACAGAGAAATTGAATCAAAGCAAAGAGCGAAGGATAAAGTAGACCGTTACAGTTATGCATCCTCGTATTTTCCGTACGCAAACGTATGCGTTTTCGATATATTTATATGTAATGCTTTTTCTTTACACACACACACATATATATATGTATGTATGTATGTATGTATGTATGTATGTATGTATGTATGTATGTATATATGTATATATGCATGCATGTACATACGTATGAACATTTGTATATAATCGAGAAAAAAAAAAAAGAAAGAAAAAGAAAAAGAAAGATCCTATAAAGAAGAAGTAAATGAAACTCGAAAATGAGCGCGTCTCGAATTGAGTGCATTCGCACCGTTACTTTATCAACCAGAAATCACGTTCATTCGTCGTATACGACCTAAATTGTCATAAGATTCATTGGCTCACATAAGCGAAATCCGATTAATCTGAAACGTTTGAAAAAAAAAAAGTTTCTTTCATAATGTCAAATAAACGTTCGATATTTCGATATCTTTATCTACTTCATTTAATAAATTCATTGGTGAGAACGATGATAATCTTTCCTAGCTTTTCTACCCTCTAACGAGTTTTATATTTAGAGCTTTCTGGAGTTGTGCAGATCCCACACAAGATTAGGAAAATTTATTATAATGAATACGTAAAAAAAAAAAAAAAAAAAAACATAACAAATAGATACAAAAGTTCGTTCACTTTTGATCGAACAAAAAGAATTATTCATTATGGAACAATTAACGGATCGGATTTTCAATAATATAATTTATTATTTCATTCAAAGAATTACATAATGAACGATGAAGATTCGCGATGAGATAAAAGCTTAGCGAGTAGGTGGCCTAACCTACATGAAACAGGTACATATATATATACGTATACATATATAAGAAAGATCGAAAGGAATCGTGCCAACGTTTCGACATTTTCACGACACACATGGAACACTTCCGGCTCGAAATCTTGTCAAAGTAGCACATATATACAGGACATAAATGTATACATACATACGCATATATGTATATACATACATACATACACACTTACATACATACATCATACATCATACATACACCATACATACATACATACATACATATATACATACATATGTGAGTACATAAAAGCGAGAGGAACGTACGAAGCGAACGGACAGCAGAAACGTTCTCTGCTGCTGCTTGCGAAGCACAGAAAAGTATTTTTGGAGTCGCACCACCGCTCGTCACTCGAACGAACGAACTTACCATCCACGAAGTCGAAATTATTGACCTCTTTACGAGAGCATCTGCGGCCAGGCAGTTGGATCCAACTGCGAAACTCAACTACTATCAGGCAAAACGGCTGCTAAGTAGAGCGTGTAATTTCCTCGTAAAAGGACACGAAGAGAGACAACAACGACAACGATGACGATTCAAGTATGCAAACTGACGACAATGAAAACCCTTGTTGTTTTCTTTTCTCTTTCTCGACTTGATAAAAAAAACTTTTAACGATTCTCTTGATGGATGAAGTGATCATGTTCTACTTTATTTTGAGATCATTTCAAGAGTTGGATCATTTCTATTGCTTTACGAAGAACTGTAAAACACTTCGTAATAATGAAAGAAGAAAAAAAAAAGAAAAAGAGAAAGAGAAAAAAGAAAAATGGAGAAGGAGGAGAAGGAGGAGAAGGAGAAGGAAAAAACAAGTGGTCGAAGAAACGTTTCAAGGTTTCATCGAAAAAACCTAGATCTATTTTCTCTTAATATGGCCAATTCCGCGTGAACTCGTCCGACCTCAAACGACCGACTTCGATAACCGCGAATGTCGTTCATCCGAACGGTGCCTCTCCACGTGGTCGCATAAGGTGTCTGGGTTGAACGATCCTACCAAGCGATATATACACTCGATGTATTTGAGCCACCGATCCACCGAGAGAGAACCTTGGATAGTACGAAAAAACAATAGTCCGACTCAAGGAACTCGATCTACCGATGGAGAAAAAGTATCCTGGTTGGTTACTCGTTTAACTTCGTCTATAGCTAGAAAGGTAATCGATCGATCCGATTTATATCTATTTCCTATAATAGATAATAAAAAATCAATAATCGTAAAGACGAACAAAAATATATGTAATATATTTTTGTCGATATAATCAATAATTTAGAATAGAAGCAAATTCAACCCTTTATCATCAACCTATTATCAGTACTTTTCTATTTTCTAATTAAAAAGATATACTAGGTTGTGTATAACATAAGTTTCAAAAGTAAAATTGGATGATAAGGACGTTACGTTACCGAAACGTATATCCACTCCAGCAAAAAGAGGATCCACGAGAAGATCGAATCTCGTCGTAATAGCGAGAATACACGAAAGAAAATAACCGTCGATGCATTCAGTCTTCTTGAAACAGTATTCCCGATGACGAAGATGACAACGACGACGACAATGATGATGATGCTGAGGATGATGATAATAAAGATGATAACGACGTAGATGACGACAACAAGGATGAGCTAGCAACAGGAAAGAGAAGGGCGTCCTCGAGGAATAGGAACAGCAACACGAGTATCAGCAATGCTAGCTACGATGGTTCCTTCTTTCCACTTTGTCTTTTTTTTTATCCATTCGTTGCTGGACAGTGTACGGACAGCATCGAGATGGATAATCTTCAATTCCTCTTTCGACTTGTACTTGCGTCTCCTTCCTAGACAGCCCCCACTGAACTTGCTGGTCTTCTTCTCAACCGATTCACCGCGCAGGCGCACCAAAGACCGACGCTTCTCTCTCTCTCTCTCTCTCTCTCTCTCTCTCTCTCTCTCTCTCTCTCTCTTCTTATTCTGCCTCTTGTCTTCGGTAAAAAACTTTCCGCCCACGTAAATAAAGAAAGAGAGAGGAAGACGATTGTGATCACGAAAATCAAGATTCTCTTCCGCGTGGCGAGTGGACGACTCGTCGAACGTTCATCGGACTTATTGGCAAGGGCAAGAAGAGGAAAAGAAGGTTAAGAATCGAAGGGAGGGTCGTTTAAGAGTCTTAAGATGAATAGAGCACGTGAAAGCACACATCCTCATCGTGTGGTCCAGCACGCGTTGTGTCGTAATGATAATAATGATAAAAAAAATGAAAAAAAAAAAAAAAAAAATAATAAAAATACAAAATAAAATATTTCTCTCCCTCAAAAAAAAAAAAAAAAGAAAAAAACAAAAGCTCCAAAAAAAAAAAGAAAAAAAAATCAAATAAAAAAGATCACGCGAAAGGTATGGCGGACACTATACCCACCCATCTACCACCGTTACTACCTATTACCACTTGGTTTGATTAAATCGAATCGAACTAACGTCTAGGAACAACGAGCACCGGCTAGGAAAGAAAAGATGAGGAAGAATAAGGAGAAGCCGAGAAACGAGTCCAGACGCGAAGATCGCCGGCAAAGAAAGAAAGGAACTAGCTCTTCTGGCCTGTTGCTTCTATACGAAAGAAGGAGGGGGTGGTGGGATAAAGAGCAGGAAGGGGGGATTGCAGGGAAAGATGGAAAGAAGATGAAGAGAGAAAGAGAGATAAGGAAAGGGGCGGGAATCTCTCGAAGCAAACGTGCTTTGCGTCCCTTCCTCGTCCAGCGACGCCACGAAGAGCGAACACACTCTGCGACTACGGACCTGCAGCCGGCAGCAGAGGCCAGCTGCTACTCGCTCAAAGCACGAACACGCGCGAACCGAACCGCCTTCGGCCAACGTCGGCTTCAAACAAAACTACGGACTTTGTTCGTCGTTGCTCGCGTGCTCATGGGCGAGTAACTAACACGTATACATACATATATACACGTATATACGTATGTAGGTACATCGTATACAGAAGAGAGTCCCCTCACGTTTACTATTTAGTGCCCACGCACTCTCAGGGGCCTATACTATACTCTTTTTCGCTCCGTTGGTATGTTCCTATGCATTGTAGGGGAAAAAAAAAGAAAAAGAAAAAAGGAGAAATAAACTAAAGGGGTCTCTCTCGAGTGAATTCGAAACGATGCTGACTCGGAACCGAACTAACCCGAAATGCAACCAACGAACGAAAAGGAAACGCGTGCCGTATGCGAACTTGCTTTGTATGAATGCCCTTTTTTTTCTTTTTATTTCGTTTCGTTTTGTTTTAGTTTGTTCTTTTTTTTATTTTTTTTTCCATTCATCACGGAGTATATTTAAGTATATTGTCTAGATCGAAAAATCAACGATCTTGATTCATGCGGACCGGCTATTCGGTAGAAATAATCGTTCTATCATTGATACGTATACATATATATATATATATATATATATATATATATATACACGTATGTATGTATGTATATGCTACGGATAGAAACTTCCACGGGGAAAGTGTGAGAAATTGCAGCCGGAAATTATAGGCAAGATCGTATCTGTTGTACGTCAACTTTACATAGAGTATGTATGTACTTTACGTGATGTTCAAGTAACGCATACCGAATATCTCTCTAAGCATACAATACATCCTCTTCGAGAATCATACCCTTTATTATCAAGATCGTCCTCGACGCAAATAATTCATGAAATAATTAAGACAAAAAGAAATGAAGAAAAGGAGGATAACAGACAAAGAGCAAGGAAAAATAAGGAAAAATACCCTTATAAATTTCTTAAGAGTAATAGGAAAGACACTTTCGTCCAAGCAAGCTAGTTGCTGATAGGACGGTTAAAATGACCGTGAACGTTACTCAACGTCAACCATATATTTCCATGTGCGTTATGTTAGAGTGAAAGTTACGTTAGTTTAGCGGAGGTAGTCAAAAGATGGCCGCTTATGTGACTCACAGGGGACAACAATGGATGCAGAAGGAATCTGCCGAAGAGCCAATCTCGCTTATAAAAGCAATTGCCACTCGTTTCTACTCGCTGTTTAGCGAGACGTGTATTTCCTTTATAGATACAACGTAACAGTTTGTAATAGAGTTCGACGAATTTGCTAATGTATCCTCCGTTCATGTAACTCCGTTTTGTTAAAATGCAATTGCGGATAAAAATTTTAACAAAAAGAAAGAAAAAAAAGACATTCACGAATCTATTCTATTTATATTCTATCGATGAATTTCTGATTATTTATTGTTCGCTTTTAAAAAATATTAACGATCATTTTAAAAGAATATTTATTTAATTCTAAACATCAAAACATTATATTCTATGTAAGTTTGAATACTCGATTCGTCACGCTTTCTCCGAAATTTTTCCAACAACAAAGTGAATACTAACGGCGAGTCTTCGCTCACTCTCAACATTCAAATATAACGATCGCCTCGAGATACTAAAACGCACTGGTTTATCTAAATTGCAGTTTACGAGCAACGAGAGATCTTGCGGTAATCCCATTTCGATCGTATTAATCTTTAATTATTTTTTGTTTCTTTTCTTCTTTTTTCGGTCATTTCATGTTTCGTGACTACGATTGGAAAGCTATTTATCTTATGAAAAGAAATATCCTGGAAAGCAGCGTTATCCATTTGTTATTCACTGGAAACTGTAATCTCTTGTACTACTCATGGCTTACCGGTTTTTAATGCTCTATTATACATCAAACGTTTGCACGTTCCTGCCAGTTGTTGAAAAGTGATAATATACACTAAGAGCCATATTCAATATGAAGTGATCGCGTATGAGTGAAAGGACGACTTTATCAGGCTCATCTTTACTGACTCAGACTCAATAACTACCAACGGATGTAATGACAATTCTCCGAAGCGAGGTGGCGGTACTTATCACGGTATACATGGAACTCCAACGCTCTTATCTACTTCAGGTAAATATTTCAACGCACATCATGTATATAAAAAATAAAATTCTTGGCTAATTAAACAAAAAATATTTATCTAATCCATTAAAAAAGAAAAAAGAAAAAAGAAAAGGAAGAAAAAGAAAACAAACAGAACACATAAAATTCAACGGATTTAAGAATCGTATAATTTAATGTGTTATTGATCGTCTTTGTAAATGTTTCGCTAATTACGTGAATTATCTATTACAATGAGTTATTTTAATAATGAAACTAACACGACTTACCATATGCTCCATTGCCTTTTCTTCTAATTCTGCTAAAGTCCAATCTACGTGAAAACTCAATGGCTTCAAACGCGATTCCATTTCTCGTAACCATTTTCTTAAACACCGCACTTCATGTTCAAAATCTATTCATAAAAAAAAAAAAAAAAAAAAAAAAAAAAATTGAAAATTAAGATTATGCAAAGCACACACAAGATTCAAATTATTTCTTCATAGAAATAGTAAACAATTACCTGCAGATACGTCCTGTTCGTCGGACACAGTCCGTTCTACAGGTGCCATAATTTGTTCTACTAATTCCCACTTTGTATTTAAATGATTAACACGCCACGCCACTTCATCTTTTAATGCAGGGGTGCATGCTACTAATTTTTCTGCTTGTTCATTGAACAATTTTCTTCTGTATGCCCTACGTCGCAACTCCTCCATGTGAGCCTAAAAATACAAAATTATTTATATTAGATTTACAATTTAAAGATAAATACGGTAGAAAAAGAATATCTTAATGTAAATGTACATACCGCACGTAAGCTTTTGTCCAAAAGATTTTCTTCTTTAGAATAAACTAATTCCTGAAGGACTCTTAACCACGAATAAAGCTCTGAAAATTGGCAACTAACTTCTTTCAAACTCCACGACTGAGTGGATACGTCTGTCTCGTCCCAAGTTAATTCACCATTAGCTTCCTAACGGAAAATATATAGCAATTTTTTTTGCAGTACATATTGCTGAGATTTATCTCATTCTCCTTACCTTACAACTATCAATTAAATTAGTATCCATAATATAATCATAATTGGACCGTATCGCAGCCCAAAAGTCATCTTTGCTATCTTCTCTGTTAGTCCACATTCTTTGACATTGCATTTGTTTTGGATCTTTTCTAAAAATACAAATATTTAACATAAGTATTATAATTTAGAATATTGCATACATATACAAAATAAATATATAAATAATGATTAAAAAATAAACCTTTTTTTGGTAAGACTGTTATAAGGTCTTTCTAACGGCATGCTCACTTGCTTCCGCCTTTCTAGACTATTGCTAGAAGGCTGAAGTGAGGATAGAGAGAAACTCATCTTCATTGCCTTGTGGTGATCTGGAAAAATAAAATAACAAATGAAAAACCAAGCACTTTGTTATCACAACTATAAACCAATTTAATCTAATATCTTAAAACCTAGACTTATTATTTTGACAACAATGTTGCTTAGAAATTAAATATGTAATAAATTTATAAATTTCAAACACTAGTTCTATGAAAATGAGGAGTTAAAGTCAATAACATCTATTTATTTAATAATAAAAGATTCTCAAATATGTTTACTTATCTCATAGAGGTTATAATAAACAACTATACAAATAAAAGATATAAAGCTATTTTGCAACAATCAAACATAATAGGTAGTTAATAACTTACATATAAACCAAAACTGAAAGGTTCAATAACCTTTTTAAAATTCATGTCACTCGCTACATAAGATACAAAACCTCGTAACGTACATTTTCAAAGTATCATGCGCGCACGCACGTACACACACACACACACATACACACACAACATAACATAATCATGATGCATAAGTGCGAAAAAATATAAGTAAGAAACATAAGCATAATAAAAGGATATTAGCATTCATTTCGCTACCTTTTCCACAAAAGTGTAGTTATCGCGCTACGAAAGACTCACATACATATGACGTATCGCATTTTTTTTAATGGACTCGTGTGTCTCATACATTCTACATGAAAAAGACAAAGAAACGATGATAGTAAGGTCGAGTATCGCATTACACGCGTGTACATTTTCCACAGGTGCCACGATGAACGTGTATTTGAAAACTTGTCGGCGTAGTAGCAAGTGATGTATTATAACGATGGTAAAGAATGATAAATGGCAAATGTAACTGCTAACCGGAACTTTAAGATTTTAACACCTCACGCGCGAATTTGCATAGGCCTTAAAGAAAACTAGATAAACGGGAGGAATGAAAAAGAGACAGAATAACGGCGAGGGGAGAGTTTGGTGTCGTTGTCATCTTTGTATGGTTGTATGCGTGTATGTATATTGTTTTGCTGATGTAGTGACATCGATGGTGGTGGGGTGGTATCGGAAGGAGATAAGGGGGGATAATATATATATATATATATATTTATATATATATATATAGAGAGAGAGAGAGCCGGAGGAAAATAGAGAGGAGAGAGTATTATTTGCTCAGCGATTCAGAAGAGAGTTTAACGCCTGCGGTAACATTTCCGGCGATGGCAACTGGTCTCTTATATTTTCCTACCTTTACTAATTATGAAATAAGATTGACCTTTTTTGAAACATTCTCGAAGGCGTCGGGTAAGATTATGAAAATAGGGAAGGAAAAGAAAAGAAAAACGTCATCGATTCGAATAGGTTTGGAACGTGACAAGGTTCCACACCCCTTTGGCAATGCACAGGAAAAATTATGCCGAGACTCAATGTGATACGCCTTCAAATAACACCAAGCGAAATGTCATTGGAAAGATTTTTACAAAGTTTTTTAACACTCCCCACCCTCATGTAAGTTACTCACGTTTCTCCTTGCCGCTACGAAAGCCTGACCCGCGCCTCTCTTCCTTCTACTTCCGATTATTCACCGACACCGGACACTACATAATCTTGCTGTACCACTTTAAAAATACACCGTAAGCCGTGTAAACTCTTTTAGTTCCTGACTCCAGTTTATTTTTATTTCTTTTCTTTTTCTTTTTTGTTCCCTTTATACATATATATATATATATATATATATATATATACACATACATATATATATATATATATATATCACTTTTTCTTTCGCTTTTTTTCTCTTACCCAACGAAGAACCGCCGTGCACACCAGCGGTGTACACAGACGTGCACTGCGTCAGTGGCGCCTGCGCCATACGCGATACAAAACCGTGCTTCGTTGCAACGTCACGGCGAGTTCACAGAGAGGCAAAGTGACCAATAAGCGGCATGACTAATTTGCTCTCCGCCAATCGCGTTTTCGGATCTTTTATATGAAAGATCGATGATTTAACTTCATTGGCTCGCAAGTAATTGAATTTCGGATGCTTTAACGTTGATGACTTAGAAATACACACATACACACACAACAATATATTTATTCTACCAGCGTGCGTGCAGTAAAAATTATTCAAATACTTTGATTTTTATATTATATTAACTGTAAGATGCAGAGATAATATAAAGTATATATTAAGTGCTCTAATTAGTTTTATAGTTAAGAATGAAAATATTTAATTTTTATTTAAATTTTTCTCGTAAATTTACAAGAGATCCTGCAAATGATTAATATTAATTATTATTATTTTTATTACTTAGATTGTTGTAATGTTTACATAGAATATAATTCTATTGTATAGGATCAATACAGTCATGTTGCATTATTATTGATTTACTAATAAATTATTCATTAATATTTTCATGTAAAAATTATATAATTATTTATGATATAAAAGAAAAAAATTATTATTTTTAGTAATAGTTAATAAAGGCATAATGAATATGAACCAGTCATACAACATTCAGTCATAATGCATATATCTAATAAAAAATGTATCAGCATAATTATTATATAAATTTTATACAATATATATAAGAATTTTTACATGTATAAATATATAAGTTATACTTGTTCAATATGAGTCTTTCTAAAGTTAAAGCACAAATATGAGTTGAAAGATATAAGTAGATCTCGCTGACCCATGGAAACAGTCTCAAAATAGATGGTAAAGAGTCAAACATAACTGGAGTTTTTGTAGGATAGTATGCCAAAAAAGACAGAGATCAATGCCTTGTGTACAGCTTATGACATTGATACTTCAGAACTATAGCAATAACAAAAGTTAAATACTTTGCATTTTATGACAATTGTGTTAATTATATTCATTTGATTAATCTAAAATATAAGTGTAAAAAATTAATAACATTAGTAATATTTGAAATAATTTCTAAACTATACTCTTATTATACATTATATATTATATACATATATACATATATATTAAACTATATGACTATATGATTTAATATATGGCATACTAGATTTTTTTTAAGATAAATGATACGTATAAATCAATTTTATGCAAATACAAATTAAATATAAATTAGATTGATTTACGACAAGCTATACATCGTTGTTTTAGTATGTTAAAAATGGGTAACCAAATCCAATAGCAACCACTTAAAAATAACGATAATGCAACTAAATGAAAACACAGGATTGTATCTGAAATTATAAATTTAAAATAAAATAAAACTGTATTGTAATTTTTTATAACCAAAAGTAAAAGTTACTTACTACGTACGAAACAAAGGGATAATAAACTGATCCCTACTACTGTTGAAAATACTTTATGAAATTTATGTATGAAACGAGGTCCAAAGATATCACAAAGTGTTAAATCTTGACAAACTGACAATCCACCAATACTTATCCCTCCTAGCAATGCACAAGCCATGAATACATAATATTCTGTGGTATATGTTAATACTGTAAAAATAATTTATTAATCCGAGTTGTATGTAATCGGTGCTATTTTAACTCATGCATTTTTTAGAACATACCTATTAAAATAGAACACCCAAGCCAACATGCTATACCAAAAATTAATCTTCTATTTTGTGGTGCAGCTTGCAAAATCAAGAAAGTAATCGAATTTGGTAAAAAAGTACCAAAGCCTGCGATAATTGACATTGTAACATAATCATGCGAAGAAGATATTCTTGTAATAAACATATAAGGTAACGATATCCAAAAGAATAAAGTAAAAGACTTTATTCCGATCCATGTAAGTATAATTATCCAAAATCGAAAATATAAAAAGATTCGAATTCGATTTTTCCATTTGTTATTTGATTTTATAATTGAATTAACAAAGATATCTTCTTCACTATCTTCATAAGTATAAATCTCATTATTCCCAGCAAATGAAGAGTTGGTATCTTCTATTTGTTCTGTTCCATTGCAAGAAGAATTTTCCAAATTATTGTTTTCTGTAGATTCTATTCCCATATTAACATTGGGAAGATATTTTGTGGAAATTTCACTGTCATCTTCAATTGTTAAGAGTAAATTATAATGTGAAGGTTTTGGAGAAATTGGCTGCCGTAATAGGGCAACACCCAAAATAGTTGGTATGAAAATAATTGTTATAAGCAACAAAGCAATTTTCAAATGAACTTGCATAAGTAACAAATGAGTGAAACTTGGAACAATAATATACCCCAATGATACTGCTATATTTCTTATAGTAAGAGCTACTGATAATTTTATCCGGAAATACTTTTGCAAACACTCTTGACTTTGAATTAGTACAAAACTTGCTCCTATACCCATAACTGCACCAGCACTCAAACTAACTAAATATGCTCCAACTCCACCAGTAGCAAGATATCCAGATGCTAAGACACCAATAGATATAAGAGCTATTCCTATTAATCCAATTATACGTGGAACAGAAGACAAATCCACAATCACTTTAGACCATGGATCTGTAAAGAAATAGATAAAATAACCTTTATGATTATGACTATTATAAAAATACAAATCATTAAATTACTGACCTGCTAAATTCCAAAATGCTATGAAAAGCATGGGTGTCAAAATAATCTTTTGGTCCCACAAGTCAAATTCGGCTGTCTTATTTTCGGTCAAATATCCAAGTACAATACCGTAGACTGATAGTATACTTGGTATGGTCATCTGTATGCGTGACATATAACATTTTGCAGATCATTTGTTTAATTTCTATATAATGTTATGCAGTGAATTATCTCTTAAATAATTTAGGATAGAATATTTTATGCGCTTTTAAAAAAGTTATATATGAAAATTTATAAAGACAACAAATAATAAATGACACTATTAATATACCTGAATTAGAAATACACCAATTAAAATAATCCATGAATAACCCCCATCTTGTATAGTTGGTCCAAGTTCTGGAAAAGATGTGATAATATCATCGAGATAAAGATGCTTAAGAACAGACATATTTCTTTTTCAATTAAGGTATTGTATGGGTATTATATCAATAGTTCAATAAATTATATAAAAAAACAATTATATTTCTGTAGGCAAGTAAGGCATAGCTATTCAAAGTATATCATATCTAATCTCTACCAAGGCGTTAATGATCTGATAACTAAAGATAAGAAATAAGAGAAAACAGTGGAAATCTTAATAAGTAATTTGTATAGGTAATACAATTAAATTTTACTTTTAAATAATTGTTAATTGTTTCTGAAATTTTGTGAATATTTCATACTACCGAAAAGATTATATCGATTGAAAAACAAAAAGGAATCAGTATGAACTTCTATATTATCATATATTTTCGAAGTATTTGTATTTCCCGCGTGATATTAATTCTTCAGGACTGTGCTTATCAAAGTGAATAGTATATTTATTTCGGATATTGTTTTTTTTTTATACTAAGCAATCGTTTGTATTTTAAATAAATTGAAGTTTAGAATATTTAACTGCTTCATATATTTTAATACTAGTTCGATAATTAAGGAAAAACATTTAATTGGTGTAATATATAATGAAAAGTTTTTATTTTGGTATTCATTTTTATAAACCTACTCTATTGTCGTATTCCTTTTTTATTTATTTTTACTACATTTTTCCAGCACAGAAATTTGTAGAGCTTAAATTTCGCGAAGAGGTGTAATAATAAGATCCTTCACGAGAACATTTTCTGGTGTTTGCAATGTGAAAAGAATAGCATCAGCAACGTCTTTGGGTTGCAAAGCCAAACGTGGATTTTCCTTTAACCATTGTTGAGTCATTTTGGTTTCAACTAATCCTGGACAAATAGACTGCAACAGAAGGACTCAATATCAATTTTATAAAATAAATTTCATATAAATCCGATTAAAAAAATATTTTTGTATGTATTTTCATATATATATATATATATATATATATATATATATATATATATACATAATACATATATATATATATATATATATGTTTACACAATAAATGTATACATTTAATGAATTAAACATCGATATACTTACAATGACTTTGATGTTAGACTCGAGCTGTGCCAATTCTAAACGAAGACACTCCGTTAACGCTGTAAGCGCAAATTTACTGCATATATAAGCAGGAGAAGCTGGACGTTCAGGATTCATTGGAATTTTCAATCCAAATGTGTCGTTTACGTTTACGATACAACCATTATCGATACCTAAAATCCATAAACTAATAAAATTAACTCGTAACTTTGAGTTATTCATTATGAAATTGTTCAATACTCTTTTACCTTTCTTTTTCATCAACTTTAAAATCTCCTTTGTAATGCATGTAAGACCAAGAATATTAAGATCAAATATTTTCTTCCAATCTTCTACTTCACCCGTAAAAAATCCTGTGCCAAGATTCAATGCTGCGTTATTTACCAATATGTTAGCAAAACCTACGTTTTTTTCAATCCATTCTATCGTTTTCATGACTTCATTTTGATTCGTTAGATCGCATTGAAGAGGTAATAATTTGCCTGGCTTCGATTTTAATTCTTCGGCGAGTGCCTACAAATAAAGTTGTTAATGTCTTGTTCGAAAGAAGAAAAAAAGAAAATACAAAAAAGAAATCAAATTCTTTAATTCGTTTTTAAACAAATTAAACTTACGTTGAGTTCATCTATTTGACGAACGAGCCCAATGACTTTCAAACCTTTTAAGACAAGTAATTCAACAATGGCTTTACCAATACCAGAACTGGCACCAGTTACGACAGCTACTTTGTCTAAACCACTCCACTCCATTTTTAATAAAATTAATATATTTTCTGTTACTTGGGTTCTTATTGAGAAATGATGATTCCTCGTTTAAATGTTACGAAGTTATACGTTCACGGTAAGAAAACTGAAGTAAAAAACTGAATTTTCTTGAAGCTTCGGCGTCTTTTATATTGTCTTAAAATGTGGCCCAAGATTAAGAAGGTCGTCGCAATCACATTCCGGTAGATGTTGTATTCTCGTTTTTGTATGATGCAGTTTGTTAAGAATCTTACACTATGTTTTGCACGAGACCGATACCGTTTTGTTTTTAGAAATATATCCCAATGACAGCACTTTCAATCATAACGAAAATATTATTTTGTATATGTATGTATATTTTTATATGTATATATATATATATATATATATATATATATATCTTTATATGTATATATACATGTACATATATATATTTATATATATATATAAATTCTCTTCGAATGATGATCTATATACATATATATATCATTATTCGGAAAGAATACAAGCAAAATTTTTGATAGTTAAAGCAATTTACGATTTCTTAAACATTTATGTTAAAAATGACGAAGTATTCGATGAAAGTATTGGGAAGAGTTAAGTTGTGAATCAAACGAGTAAATGATAATTTCTTTCCGCAATTGTTAACACCCGATAAAAGGTCACGAAAACATTTTATATTAAATTTTATCATCCGAAAATGATTGTTATTAAAAAAATGAAATATATATCATACATCAATGTAGTATTTCATATCACGTATTATCAAAAATTTAAAAGCTTAAAGCCGTATGATAAAATAACGGATTGTAGATAATTTATTAATAAATTTTTATGTTCTTCAAGTTTACTTTTATATTTTCCCTATTATTTCTTGTTTTCCCTTTTTTCTTTTTTAATTTCATGCACTTTTCGTTTTTCTTTCTTTGACTTTATTCTGTATGGCGTCGTTATATCTGAAATAATTTATTAAAATAATCTTTACTTCTTGTATTCTTTGTACTTTATGATATTTTCATTACCGTATCAATAAAAATTGTTTTCTTATTTGTTTCTTTATATCTGTTATGGTAAGCAAAGGAACAATCAGAGAATCTATAATTTCAAGCGGCGAATCGATCTTTTTTTCCAGTATATTCTTTATTTTTCCTAAACACGCTAAAGCTTCCTTAAATCGTCCGGACAATCGTAATATAATCACTTTTAATAAAATATATTCAAGATTGAATGGATCGTAATTACTGACTTTTTGAATCGTGTATAAAGCTTTGTCATAACAACGATGCATGCACCACATTATTGCATGTATTGCCATTGTATGGCCAAGTTCGTATATCTTCTGTGATATATAGTACAAATTAATAATTATTTATTGAAATTTATATTAATTCTCTCTAATGCTATGTAACTTTTAAATTACACAATGTATTTTCATAAAATATATAATTAGTAAAGAAATCATGTTCGTAAAAATACGTTCGTATCTGTATATTTTTTTTTTCTTTGAGTTTGATTTCATTTTATCGTCAGAAAATTAATTTTTTCTTCATATCTATAGTTTTAATACTTTTGTTTTTTTTTTTAATATATACGTTATACTTCGTATAGTAATATGTTAATATAAGTAATACTATAATTGTTTAATTATATCGTTTTTTATATAAATATTAACAAAATTAGATTATAAAGGATTTAATTTATTTTTCTAGTAACTAAGGAATACCTGTAGAAGTTTTTGAGCTTCCTTATTATTCTCATTTAAAATGAGAGCTTCCAGAAGAAATTCACGTGTCAATTCGATGTCTCTCAAGAAAAATTTATATTTTGCGTGGATTGTTAAAAGATCAGAGAGTCTCATCGCATTTGAATTTTTCATGAATTCGTACCAGTACAAGCAAAATGCTTCATACTTATTTAAATTTTTCATCGTTCTCAAAAGCTTATTCTTATATAAAAAAAAAAATTGTTATTTTGTAACAAATTATCTTTTAACCCCTTGACATACAATGACGTCTGGGAGACGTTATTCATTTTATGTGCCATTGTAGAGTTTGACGTCTACGAGACGTCAGGAACGGTTTTCGGTGGATGCCGTACAGTACATTATTAAATTATTCAATTATTTCACTCATGTGTCGATTCTGTTTTGTTTAAAATGTTCAAGATGCTTTATTTATGTTCTCTTTTTTTTCTTTTCTTTTTTTATTTGTATTTCAAGGGGTTGATAATATAAACACGAAAATAAATTAGCTACAAGAATATGTTAGTTACTTCTACATCGATGATCGATGTATCAGAAGGCTTCAATGCTATGATACGTTCGTAATCACTAGCCGCTTGCAAAAATAATTCATGCTCATAATAACAATCTCCTCTGGCTTCATAGCATTTAATCAACGATTTGATATAATGAATATCGACTTCTTCATAACTCGGCATGTTCACCAATTTAAACATTAATCGTGCGATCTCATAATTATTGATCGCTTTAGTCCATTTTCCTTAAAATGCCGAACTTAGAACATCTTTTTTAACATTTATTTTTTTTTTCGATTAATACTCGTACCTTGAAGTTTGAAAATAGTCCCTCTCAAAGCATAGATCTTATGAGATCTAGGATCGTATTTCAACATTTTTGTAATCAATTTAGTAGCTTCCGATAGGTTTTCATTATTTTTAACATAATTGAAGGCTTCTTTATATAACGTATTAAGTTCTTGCTGAATATGACATCTAGTTGGAATTTTTTCATAGGACCAGATATATTTTAACTAAAAAAAAAAGAGTAAAGAAAATTAAAAAATAAGAAAAATAATAACGATTTGACATTGAAGATAATTACGAAATCATAACAAATTTTACTCACTCTCAAAGTTTCTTTGCGTAGATGAGTAAAACGTTCTTTTGGCGGATTAAAAGCTTTATGTATATAATACAGTTTAAAGGTTTCCATTGTCGTATTATTTGAATTCTAAGCTTGTTTTAGAAATATTCGAGTCAGTCTCAACGAATAAGGGAAGGCTTACGAGTGAAAGGTTTTGTGAAAATGTTTCAAGCATAACCAATGTATGTCATGTAAAATTATTATTATTTTCATGTCATCAAAGAAAAATCTTTTATTAATCGCTACTTGCTCTACTATTACATTTTATTTTATTCGAATCACAGTGATCGCATTGGGTAAATATAGTAGCGACGTACCGAATCCTTTAGCAATACGATATAGAATTAGACATTTGTTTATAGTACGTGAATACATGTCTAACCATAAAAAAAAAAAATCGAAACAGAAGCCACGTACTATTCAGCGTACTATCGAACTATCGAACAAATCTTAGAAAAGAAAATCACCAAGTTTCGCCCA